>NC_029774.3:133226801-133266565 GCF_000817695.3 Arachis duranensis | reverse complement strand
TCCCTCCTCCTCCACACTGCCGGCGCCGGAGCTGGAATTGCTGCCCACTGCCGCACCCACCTCCTACGCCAATGGGTTCCAATCCACGCAACCAAACTCAACCCCCTCTCTCTACGCTGCAACACATCCTCCTCTCCCACTGCTGGTACTTATGAATATCATCTTCCTAACACTTTCTTTCATTCTTAAATTGATTAGTATGAACATGGCGCGCACATACAGTAGGAGGTGTAAGAGCTCAGGTTGCAACTGAGGCGGAAGCAGGAACTCCAGCTAGCCAGAATGCGGAAGCGCCCGTTGTAGTGGTCACCGGAGCTTCCAGAGGCATCGGTCGAGCAATTGCTCTCTCCTTGGGTAAATCTGGTTGCAAGGTTACTCATTCGCATTTGTTTTTTTTTTTTCCCTCAATCTCATCTTGTACACAATTTCATTTTATTTTTTATATCATATAACAAGCAAACTTGCCTCCATAGATGTAATATTGGCATAGCTTTCTCTCAGTTCTGCAATTCAGCTATTTTGGGTTTTTTTTTTATTTTTTTTTTATTGCAGGTGCTGGTCAACTACGCAAGGTCATCCAAGGAAGCCGAGGAGGTTTCCAAGCAGGTACATGGCTTCCATCTAAATTTATGTTTGGTTTTGTAATTCGGTTTGAAACCATGCACTGTCTATGTTTTTATGTGCACATTGTTGATGTTTATGTTATGAATCTTTTTTGTGTTAAACACATATAGTGTTCATGGTCTGAGTTGATCCTTGGGACAAGAGATGACAATCCTGTGCTGCGGTTACTTTGATATATTTATTCACAAGCAATAATATTGAAACTGAGGTATCCTGCGACCTCAGCCTGTTTATACTGACTGACTGACCTGTAGTAATTTCTTTGATCATTACTTGCAGATCCAGGAATTCGGTGGACAAGCTCTTACATTTGGTGGAGATGTTTCCAATGAGGCTGATGTGGAGTCTATGATTAAAACTGTGAGCAAATATTTATAAAGCATTGGATTTACATTCTATCTTGGCTGTTTCATAACTTCAATGTATGCAGGCTGTTGATACTTGGGGAACAGTTGACGTGTTGGTAAATAATGCAGGTAACTTAGATAAATCTCTTGTTCTAGGACTCTTTTCCATAATTACAAATTTCAAATTTCATATCTAGTAGAAATGAAACTGCATACTCAAAATACTATCTCATTGTTTTAGGAATTACTCGAGATGGCTTGTTGATGCGGATGAAGAAATCACAATGGCAGGAGGTTATTGATCTAAATCTCACTGGTGTTTTTCTTTGCACCCAGGTATTAAGTTCAGAATTTGAGTACATGTTATATTAAGTATACTTCTCTTTTAGAGGAGCTGACATGGTTTATTTTTTGCAGGCAGCAGCTAAAATTATGATGAAGAAGAAGAAGGTGACATCACACTTCAATCTCCTCCCTACATCTTTTCATGTCATATGTTTGTCGATGGTGGGAGGAAATGTTGTTGGATACAGCCCTATGGGCTTCAACTTGATCTTTGTCCTCATCAAATCATCTGTCCTGACTAAAATTCCTGCGTAAAATAACTAGAAGTGTTTTTCTTTTCTTTTTCTTCTGTTTTTAATTTTTATTGGTAGGGGGCTGTAATTTGGAAAAAGTTATCAGTCAACCACTGCAGTCTTTATTATTTGAAAAATTACAGCTAGCGTTTGCTAAAGCACTCTACTTTTATATCTCTGTTCTCTGGTGATTTTGCAGGGAAGGATAATCAATATTGCATCAGTTGTTGGTTTGGTTGGGAATGTTGGACAAGCCAATTATAGTGCTGCAAAAGCAGGAGTAATTGGCCTGACAAAAACAGTTGCAAAGGAATATGCTAGCAGAAGCCTCACTGTAATTTACAATAATAATTTTCTGCCTGATGTCTAATATGCAGTTTTATATAGGTTGATGGAATTTTACTGAAAACACCGACATTTCCTCACAGGTTAATGCAGTTGCCCCAGGGTTTATTGCATCTGACATGACTGCCAAGCTAAGCGAAGACATTGAGAAAAAGATTCTGGAGACAATTCCTTTAGGTGAGCATGACCAAAATATTTTTAGCCCCGAAGCACATGTAGCAACAGTTTAAAACAGTTGATAATGCTTTGTAACATTCTGTTTCAACCTTATATTCAGGGAGATATGGCCAACCAGAAGAAGTTGCTGGACTTGTGGAATTCTTGGCCCTCAATCCTTCTGCTAGTTACATCACTGGCCAGGTCCTTTATTTCCTTAGCGGTTTTTCTAGATATAGAACTAGTCTGATAACCTATCCCATTATATATAGTAGATTATGTGACTTATGTTATTTACATGTAATGTTTTTCCCATTCATCTTGTATGTGCTGTTATAAACCGGAACTGCTCTATTGCAGGTGTTCACTATTGATGGAGGCATGGTGATGTAAGTCAGTAATATGCTTCCTTTAGCAACTTGAGTTCTACGCGTAAAGTTCATACCAATAGGCAATAGCCACAGAAATTCAACTTCTTTCATATGGTGATAGTTCATTGTATGCTGATTTTTGCTCCAGTGTTATACTTGGTGACTTAATCCTATCATTTTTGTTTAGCTATTAAAAGGCTTCTAATTCGGATGAATTTGGCATCTTACTACATGTTGGTGAGTCTTCATCCTAATGCATATGAATACTCATCTTCTCTTCTTCTACAATAATAATAATAATAATAATAATAATAATAATAATAATAATAATAATATGCCGTACCATTATTGCATTCTTGGTGGGAATAATATGGTTGTCTGCATATAAAATAGAAAAATCACTTGTGACAGACAACTCTTCATCTTGATGGGTTGCAAATCTCAAAGAAACTACATGTTATGTACAGAATTCTTGTATGTGTTGTGTAGACGAATGGCAAAATATGTAAAGAATCCTAAACAAAATTGATTTTTAAAGGCCTAAAAAACATGAAAGATTTTGCACCCTATTGTAAAAGATCCGAGCATGCTCTAATAGTTCCTACTCGATTTGAACTAGAATCTACAGCTAGCTGCCTAGCTATCAACTAATAGATTATTCGAACAAAGCAATCATTGAGGGTGCTACCCTTGAAACAATAGCTCAGGAGAAGAACTTGTAGTTATGGATTGAAATGATGATGTTTCTCAGTGCTCCAATTGGGGATACTGTCATCAAAAGTACCCCAATCACAATGCATGTCTGAAATATAATAAAATCAGGTCAAAGTCTGAGCGTAATTACTAAAACTAAGAGGAGACTGTTCAAGGATTATTGACAGGGGTCAGTTAACATACCCAATTTACTATCCAAGACAAGCTAAATCTCTTAGGTTTGTAAACTCTAAGCCATATTATGCAAGGCAGCTGCAAGTAGGAAGAATGCAACACTAAGTATTTGATAATATATGATGACTACTAGGTCTTCTTTCTTAGGTGATTTGATTATATAATATGTGAAAAGGAAAAACAAATGCTTTGCTTATATACTTACGAAGTATGATGTTGGGGCAAAGGCAAATCCTCCAAGAAATCCAAGAAGTGAACCAAAGAATGGGACGCATATAGCAATTGCCATTGTGAATGCTGTAACAGTGGGATAAAATGTACTTAATCTAGATAGCAGTTCAAAATTCAAGCTAAGAAAAAGAGGGTCCATAAGCAATCACCTCACATACCTACAAATAGAGTGCGGGCAACTAATCGAAGTGTGAAGCATGGGGGGAACTTAAACTGCTTCACTAATAAGGTTTCCATCATATCAAACACTGGCATAGAATATACCTGTTGTTTCCATAGAACACATGAGAATGCTGATTGAATAAAAAGCACAAGAAGTCAACGAACTGAAAAATGAAACTACCTGGTAGCCACCAACAACATGGACAATAACAAACATGTTAGCAGCAGCAATGAGCCAAATAGGGTGCTCAAGAGTGATGAGGATGTTATCTTCAACCGAGTTTCCAAATACATAGTATCCAATGAAGGCAACAGGGAAGTAGCAGATTGCCACTCCTATGTATGCAAGGATAACTCCGTTCCACATTGGTTTCTTGGAAGGCACTTCTTCGGTTGAAGGCATTGTTGCTTGGATTTCCAGAACTACATTGTGGCCTGCATAGGCGAATGCTACATCTCCCAAGGCAGTCATGAAGTTGAACACACCATCTGCTGTGCTCTTTGAGTTGTAGCCATAATCCACATTTGGTTGAACTCCCTTCATAAGTGAAGCCACCCAAGCAATAGTTGAGTAGCTGTAATGTATTAATGTTGAAATCATTTTCATGTAAAAATAATAGTCGAGATGTAAAAATGTCTTAACAATACACTATAAGAAGATTGATGATATATATATAAAGGAATTTGAATTACGCAATAGACATGATGGCTGCAGCTAGAGAGACAGCAGAAATAGAGTTGAAGCTGGGGCATTGACAGAGTACAAAGTTGACAGATGCAAAGATCATAATCCAATAGGAGGTTCTGATGTCTTTGCATGTGGGACAAACGGTGCCATAAAACTTCTTAAGAGATTTGCCTCCAGTGACCATATAAACAATGCATGTGCCAACCTCAACAAGTAGCTGTTGGGGAACCACGATGTATAGGCCAAGCTTTTCACCAAAGGCATACTGCCCTAACTCGTGGTACCGGTCGAATCTCTTGCCGGGAACCATTTCGTGCATCTCAACCATTTGCCATAGTGTAAACAAGGTGATGATCCATGACAATAACATTGCAACCACGCCAGGACCCCTAAATTCAAACACCAAGATTAACAAGGTAAACTATACCCATGAAAAAAGATATAGAAATGCTATTTGTACACTAAAATCAACTACAAATATATATATGCATAAATATATGTGTCCTTCAATTTATTTTCAATATATATTTATATTGCAACATGTATTTTATACTAGTAGCTAATTTTGATCGCCAAATTTAGTGTACACTTAGCATAGTTTAGATAAGTATTTAATTTGTATAATTTTAAAAGATTTATTTATTCACGATATTTATTATGTAATTTTTAAAATTTTTATCCATAATAACATAATTTTAAAAAATAGAATAATGTAATATTAGTTTGATTCAGCTGAATTTTCTTAGTTTTTATAAGAATAATTCTATCCAATTATATTATTTTCAATCTTTATTATTGAGATAATTTTTTATAAAAATAATTCTATCTATTAGAATTTATTATTTTTGGCCATCAATTAGTCATTAATATTTAAAAGTGTGAATGAAAATATATTATTGAATTATTAAACTAAATTAATGACTAAAAATAATGACAAAAAATAATAAAATTTGATGAATTTTTAGTATTTCTCTTTTTCTTTGTTTATGTTAGAGTCATAAGGAGGAGGTATATCAAATTCAAGATTGCAAGATAGGAAGAGTACTTTGGTTTTTAAAGTACTTTGATAAATTTAACATTATAAAGTAGAAAGCGATTATTTTATTTTGGTGATTACTATCTGAAGATAGTAACTAGATGAAAACGTATTATATTAAATAATTTAATTAAATATGTTAAATCATTTAATTATTATTTTCATATAAATACATTTTTATTCGATTTTGTTTTAGCTACACCTACACAGACATGGGAGTTCACGTTCAAACTAAACAAGTGAACAACTAATGATTTCACGCATTTATGATGGATCTATTCTCGTGAGATGTGGCAGTTTTCATTTGTCCTAATAGATCTACTGAAAGAACTTCACAACCATTATTAATACATCGATTTTCATAACTGTCTAGGAATATCTAATTATTTTATAAACAAGAGATGCTTGACATTTATTTTGGGAACAAATATACATTTTTTTCCATGTATAAAAGGTAACATTGTCAAGATTTCATTTGTAACTTTATAAATAGGTAGAGACTTGTGTGTAGTTGTATTCATATGAAGTTAATAGTCTTTATATAATTTAACATGTTTGATTAAATTACTATCTAACGGTCTTCATTCATGCGAATTTATACTTAAATATGATACACACTTAATGACTAAAAATTAGTGGGTAGCATACTTAATGAGTAATAGTTAGGGCATAATTATTACCAGCCCATCTTTGACATGGCATAAGGAAGGCTGAGGACACCAGCACCAACCATGGCGGTGAGGTTGTGAAAAGCAGAGTACCACCATTTGGCATTTCTGGAAGCAGTGACAGGAAGCCAATTATCAATGGCAGACTTTCTTGAATCGTTAGTCATTTCTAATTTGCAAACAAAATCTTGTTCAAACTAAACTAGTTAAGCTATATATATAATATGGATAAGTACACAGATCTTTATAATCGGGTAAAAGACGCGGTCTTCAGTTCTGTTATTCTGTAACTGCCGTAGCAAAGTATGTCTGGTAGTTGGATAATGTAAGCTAAACATAGAAAAACAGATGCATTACTTCTTGCTACCATCACCTATTTTCTCTCTCAGTTATTTATTATTGCTTGGTCTACCGTACATTTTGATCAAAGTATCATACTTCTGATCCTTTTTGATATGTTATGGTCACATTTATCCGAGTTTCTTGAAAGGCCACTGCTACAGTGGTTCATTAGTGGGAATTAAAAGTGACAAAAAAAAAGTATTACTATTGATTAACTAAACTTTACTTGTATGGTTTTAGTGGTGGTTGATTTTGTATTTAATCTTCTTGACTATCTAGCATTACTAGTTGCATAATTGGTTTGTTATAAATGATAGTGCTTTAATATGAATTTATTTACGACTTCAATTTTTCTTTTTTTAATATGTGAATCTATGTATTCATATATTATGATTTATGAATGGCCAAACCTAGAAGTATATGCCTCGCGTAGACATATAAACACCAGAAGGTTCGATTAAATATTAACTGTAGAAATCATTAAAAATAAAATAATTGTATGTCAAAATCAACAGAAATATAGATGCATATATTTTATTTATAATTATATTAAAATATACAAATGTCTAATATATATACAGGGACGGACTCAGAGGGGGCGAGTAGTGGCCTCGGCCCCCAAAGTTTTAGAAACTATATTTATATATGAGATATGTATTTAAAAAATAAAAAATATTATATAATTTAATATTTTTATATGTATTATTTTTTATTATGTGATAGATTTATGTCTTAATTATTTAATTAATTTACTAATATTTTTCATTTAACTAATTTAATATCATACCCTCAAGTCTTTGTAACTTTTAAATTAATTTTTATATAATAATCTCTATATTTATTTAAAAAAATCATTTATTTATTTTATATTAACATATTTAAAATTATATTATTATATTAATAATAACTTACGTAGTTATAAAAAATACTTATTTTTCTTTTAAATTTACGTTGTTGAAAGAAAAATTTTTATAAAAATATCTTATATCTTGTATTCTATAAAGGTATTGTGTCTTTCAAATAATTAATAATTTATCATTTATTTGTAAATTTTTAAAATCTTTTGAAAGAATTAATTTTAATTAATAAGATGAAATGTACTTCATTATTTTAATGCAATTCTCTTCCCTTTTATTATCTCTTTTCTCCTATATAAAATAATGAATTACTTTTTTAAGTTTTTATTATTGTTCATCTTACTAGTTTTTATATTTTTCATTTGTAGTTTATATTTTATAAGGAATATAAATACAAAAGCTAACTTTCAAGTTTCAACAAGTAAATCTTGAGAAGCATTTATTAGTATTCCCACTCATATTTGGAGTTGGCTTCTCAAATACAGTTGAACATTGAGCACGTTATATCATCAATACATAAGCTCCAACAAACATAAATGATTACAACTTGAGCTAGAATATATTCTTTTTGACAAAATGATTCATGCTGAATATCATTTATGTAACTAAAGAACTGAGATTTGTCCTAGTGCAGCTATTTGCACCCTCAAAAGCCTGCTCTTGTGCTCCAAAAGAAAAATACTTATTCATCATTTTCTTATTGAAGGAACCCTGCCTGAAGTTCAACTGTGGTGTACAACAATCTATATCAACACCCTTATGTTCTTGAAGACTATGAGTTGAATGAGCAGCATTAGCAATAGGCACATATGGCTTTACCTGAATTACCCCTTGCATTAGGCCTGCAGCAAAATAACTTCTACTGGATGGACTTGGGAGATTGGTCATTATAGGTAATGTTCTCTTGTTGTTTGGAAGGGAACACAGTTTTGAGTATCTTTGCCTTAATGGAATTGGAATGTCTTCCAACTCTTTACTTGAAATGCAAGAAGAAGCTACAGAATCATCATCTTGAATTTCTGATACTGCCTTTTTAGTCTCTCTTCCTCTAGGCCTCCCGAAAAGGAACTTTAAGCGCCTTTTCGCATCGTTGATAGGACTAGACTTGCTGCAATGTGGAGAATCAGCTAGCTTGTAATCATGCGGTTCACTGCTTGACCATGAATTTGACTCCACACTTGCCTGATCAAAATTGTCATCATAGGATTTCTCAATGCCTGTGTACAAGAATATCTCACCATCCGGTACCCTGAATGAAATGCCAGGACTTGTTACAATGCCATGATTCTTCAGATGAGTAACAAGAGTATTTCTTGCTATATAATCCTGACAATTAGAGATGCCACCGGCTGAAATCAACTGCTTGATCAAGATTTCAGATGATGCTGATTTCGACCTCTGCTTCAAATGATCCAAGGGGGTCATGCCATCCGCATCGCGAACGTTCAAATCAATTGATGGAATGGACATCAGTAATTCCACTATTTCACATTGGATGTTATGAATCACAGCTACGTGAAGAGCTGTTCTTCCATCATTGTTCTTGATATTTATGATGTCCTGCATGTCCACAATCTTTCCACTAATCAATTGGTTCATGAGCTCAGTGTGCTTGTCTAGTCTTCGGAATCCAGGGCTTCTGAAACCAGCCACTGCCATGTGAAGAAAAGTATCTCCATAATGATTGGTTAGGGATGCTAATGAGGGTGATGCTTGAACCAGAATCTCTACCACAGGTAAGTAACCCCTGTAAGAAGCCACATGTAATGCTGTATTGCCTTGTACATCAGTTGAGTTGATAATATCAGATGACTCAATTAAGTTTCTCACTACCTGTATCATGAAAATAAGTACAAGGTTATATGGATGATTGGTTTCTAACCCCAAATCAAGTGCAAAAAGATATTACAAGAATTTCTACAGGATTAGAAGAACACTAGAACATCGCACTAAAAATCTTACAATTCGCTGTCAACTTTGAACCTGATCACTGTTCAATGTTGCTAACAAGAAAAGATTTATGCTTTTTCATTCTCCCCTAAGTAAGAAATTTTGTGATAATCCCAAAGGGATGGTAACATTAGCATCAAAATGTAACCCAAAACTCCTAGCAAGTTTTAACCACTTTGATGTGCTTAGATTTACTGCGAAAGTTGTATTTTTAAGACCTTTGACTGGGTGGGACAGTTTCTACTTTCTACATAAAAGGTCCAGAGTCATAGACCACAATTTATGGGGACCATGCTGCTACTTAAAGCATACTGAGCAGGTTTTAATGCATACTTCTTGAGAATTATTATACTTCTCTTTTCACTTCCTTTTTTTTTCCCTTTTACAGTTAAAGTTTATTCAGACTGAGCTGGTCAAATGAAGAAAACTGTATTCAAGTAATCCATAAAATTATTATAAGATTTTGAACAATCACTAAGAATCTGATATGTAATGTCCCATATGATTTCTCTTCCAAGATCAACATTAAACAAGTAGAAGAACTCATGAATTTTGTTTGGCCTCACCTCAACTTGGCCTCTGCCAGCTGCTGAATGCAAGACAGTACACCCTTGAGAATCTCTGTAGCACAAAATCTCAGAAACATTTTCCACAAGCTCCTTCAGCATTTCCCAATTCCCTCCTCTTGCAGCAGCATGAATTGCTCTATTCACCATCTCTCTCTTGAAAACACCACCATCACCATGATGTTCTTCACTCCCAGAGAGTGCAGAATCAAGTAAGAGCCTGAACACCACACAATTCTTGCTCCTTGCAGCAGCATAGAGTATGTCAGTGACACCATACTCTCCCTCACCAAAAACAAGCAAAGGGTCTCTCCTCAACAATTCCTTCACAAATTCCACATCCCCTGCTGAGGCTGCAGTGTAGAGAAGCCATCCACCATAGCCAGCACGGATGAGGGAGTTGTACTTGTGTTCCCTTCTTCCGTTCTCACATTCAAGCATGAGGTTCCTTGCAACCTTGGAGCGGCAACTTGCAACATCTTCAAATTTAGCCTCATCATCCCAAACGGCTTCGAGGCGGCGAATTCTACGGAGGGAAGTGAGCTTGATGAGGAGGTTGGTGTCAAGGTGGAGAAGCTCAGCAACAAGATCATAGAGGCCATTTGCTGCAGCCCAATCAATGGGGGCTGCATACCACCACTGGTTTCCTGTGCTCTCCCAACGAAGAGGGAAGCATGATGGAGAAGCCATGACACCCCCAGTAACTAAAACATTGAAAGACACAAACTTATTTGGAGAATAGAACAAGCAAGATTCTATATCTTCAGACAAAACTCACCATAATCTTCTATATTCACTCGAAAACTGGGCATAATGGGGGGTAGAGACACAAACACAAATTTTCTATCTTGTTTATGTTTAGTATATGGCACTTACCTAACAGAACATAAATGAATAAAGTGAAACCACACAGCACTAAGAGAAGCAAATATATGCTTATTCAGTTATTCTCTTGGGTTGAAAGTTGTTGAAAAGCTAGTAATATATGCTTATTCTCTTGGATTGAAAGTTGCTGAAAAGCTAGTAGGTCGAAAAGTAAAAGTAGGGGGGGGTAAAAAAAATGGAACAAAGGTATGAGATTAACCTTGTGAAGAGTGAATAGTGCAAGATTGGTAGCCAAACTATGGACTATAGGATGCCGTAACTGGATAGCATGAAGAAGTTGGTGGCTAGCAAGGAAAAAGAGTGCAAAAAAATACAGAAAGATACCAAGTATAAAGTGTTGGCATAGTGCATTAGATGACAAAAGGAAAGGAATTGTGGGTGAGGTTCAATGCAACTGTTCATCCATGGTGGTGGAGGAAAAAGTTAAAAGGAAGGCATAGGAAGATTATGATTCTCTGGTCCGTGAATACCAAGGCCAAAATAATATTTTAATAAATTATTATAAGAATCATAGACCCCACCATTATGGTGCTTGTCTTCATTCACTTTCACTTGAGGAAACTTGATTCTGTCATTTAACAGCAGACCATGGAGCACACATGTAGCCGGTTACATACGGGAAAAAAGATCAAACACATAGAGTGCACAAAATTTTTTATTCCTAGTTTAAGGTGCAAATCTATCCGATTTTTTTTTTTCGTGTATAATAGACGGAGAGGAGTGGTTTACAGAGAGTGGATCCTCTCTAATAAAAAAAAAAATTAAATAGTATTCAGTATTTAATTTTATTTTTTATTATTATTTTTTATTTAATTTTGATCTCACTTATAAAATTAAATATGAGAGATCACATTTTATTCTCTCGAATATTAAAAAAATGAAAAGGATTCATTTACTGTTTTATATATGATTATTATGTATTTTGTTTTAGACTTTTTTTTTATATTTATATATGTATTAAATTCACAGTTTTAAACTTCATTGAATTAATGAATTTGAGTTTTTTATTTATTGAAAAATTGAACCTGTCTATATAATAATAATAAAAAAAGTCACATGTCATTAAATGAATATCCATTCATATCACAACACTTTTTTTTAATGTTAATTTAGAATTATATTTCATTAAAATTTTATTAAAAAATTATTAAAAAAATTATTAAAAAAAAGAAAGAGTTCAATATCATTTGTTAAGAGGATGATCTCGTTAAAAATTTTATAAAAAAAATCTAAGAAGGACAAAAACCTGACCAAGAAAAAAAATTACCGTCTCTCTCCTCTTGTCAATATTATTTAATATCTTAAAATTGGTGCAACTCAATTTAATATACCAATTTTTCAAAAGAATATTTTGAAAGTGACTTTGTAAATAAATCTATTAGATTATCGCTTGAACGAATTTATTGGATATCAATTGTTCCTTGATTTTGAAGGTTACGAGTGAAGAAGAATTTACAAAAAATATGCTTTGTTTTATCACTTTTAATGTGTCCACCCTTAAGTTGAGTAATGCATGTTGTATTATCTTCAAACAGAACAGTTGAAACTATTTTTCTATCAGTCAGTCCACATGATGATAAAATATATTGGATTGAACTCTCTTTCGTAGACTTCCGTGATATAGTTGTATCACCATATGTGAATATGTATCCTATTTGAGATCTTCTTTTGTGTGGATCAGACAAGTATCATACATCTTCATATCCAACTAATTGTGACTTGGATTCATATGGATAAAATAGTCTCATATCAATTGTTCCATGAAGATATTGAAAATTTTGGTTGATTCTATTCCAATGTCTTTTTGTTGGAGAGGAACTATATCTTACTAGTAAATTCACAGCAAAAGATATGTCACGTTGTATATTAGCAAGATACATTAATGCTCCGATGACACTGAGATATAGTACTTCAAGATTAAGGATACTTTTATTTTCTTCTTTGGGACAGAATTGATCATTTTCCACATCAAAAGATCTTACGATCATTGAGGTACTTTATGAATGTGGCTTATCCATATAAAATATCTTTAAGATGTTTTCTGACAGACAAAATTTAGTCTTTTCAAGATTTTTTATCTAAAACTCGTCTTTTAGAGTTTTTATAATTATTGAAATCTCTTCAGGGATTTAAATCATCAATGTATACAGCAATCTATTCTTAATATATAAAAGTAGATACATAAGCATGCACCACATTATTTTTGAGATATTTCTTTCCTCCTACTAATGCCATGTCAGCAATATTGCTTACTTGGCACAACTTTAGAATCAATCACTCAATTCTTGCCAAATCAACTATTATTTTCAAATCAGCAAAAAAATAAAAAATAAAATATACAAATAAAAAACTAAAAAATAGAATCTAATAAATTTGTAACCTACAAATACATTGAATTCATATTCCTATATTTATTATATCTTACCATTATAAACAATACAATAAATTTATAACCGCAATAATTAATTTATTACAAATATCATAATAATATTATTAATCATAATAAATTTTACGTTATAAGTATTTAAATTTCATACTATTTAAACTACATATATAAGTCTCTTATCACTCTTCCTTCACATAACATCAAATTTAGCACACAAAAAATTTATTTCTGAACTGCACATCTCAAACTTACTCAATAGAGCATCATTCTTTCAGAGCAGAACGATTAGAAATCGAATAACTATCCAAGATCTAATGGCCATGCAATGAGAATCTGATGATCAGGTATGACAAAAAAAAATCACAACATGCATCATATATTCATACTTACTCAAATACCATATACCTAATGATAACATAAATTGAATATTGGAATAGGAAAAGATCTTTACAATTTTAGCAACTATAAACGAAATTGATGACAAATTAGGATGGAAATATGTTAAAATGTAAAAAGTGTCAGAAGAAAGCATATAAAAAAAAAGAAACAACTACATTGTGGCATATGTAATCAAACACCACAATATCCAACAATAAGGTATCTCTATATACTTTTCATAATCTCATCTATCAAATTATAAATTATTAGTTACTAACACAATACTTATTTTAGGTTCAGAATTCAATTAAAGGTTTTAGATCAAAGTGTTACAACAACTTTTATACTATTTGATGGCGACGTAAAAAAAATTTATTGGACACAATTGCTTCAAATCTAATGACATTTCATAAAAATAATGGCATTGAAGCACCACCCAATCAAGAGATTAAGGAGAAAGAAAATCATACAAATTCAACACATATTCGGAAGAAGAATATACATACAAAGATGGAACCAAATAACACAATAGAAAGTGCATCAAACTCAACAATTCATAAAGAACATGTCTTCATAAAAACCTACGACAAAAAGAAGAAAGCACCAACTCTAACAACAACAAAAAAGGAGGACGAGCGTCACATAAGATGATTAAGTCCATCAATTAAAACAAATGCAAAAATCAAACCACTAAATAAAAATGTCACTTTGTACAACTCCAACATCCAAATCTTTTGTACTACAAATTATTTAAAATAAAACACCTTCTAAATTTAACTTCAATTTACACATATTTAATTTATTTGTACAAAACATAATAATTTTTAATATTTATTATATACTATCATTAATTTACCATCCCGCGCATCGCGCAGGTCTCATTCTAGTTATAATAAATTCAGATACAGATTTCTTTACAAAAATACATGGGCAAATATCATTATTTTTGAATTTCTTTTTAGCCAGATACTTAGTAAGATGATTATACTACATTCGTCTAGATTGCTTTAGGCCATATGAATATCTTTGTAATTTGATTGAATATAACCCCTGCGAATATTTATTGAATGGTTTAGATATCTTTAGTACTTCAGGAATTTTCATATAGATACTACAATCTAACGAACTGTATAAATAAGTTGTCACCACATCCATTAGATGCATATGTAGTTTATGGTATGCGGATAAATTGATCAAAAAACACAATATTATTGCATCTATTACAGGAGAATATATTTCTTCATAATCTATACTGCGCCTTTGTGAAAAATCTTGTGCACAAGTCGAGTTTTAAGCGTATAACTTCATTTTTCTCATTTCGTTTTTTCACAAATACACATTTGTATCCAACAGGTACTACATCTTCTAGTGTACGGACTACAAGTCCAAAAATTTTATATTTTTCAAGTAAGTCTAACTTAACCTTCATAGCTTCTTCCTATTTTGGCAAATCATTTTTTATCGACATTCTTTGAACGAAAAACTTAAAAAAGAAAATGGATTGTTATTGATAAAAAATGATTTACATAGGTTTGTTACTAAGAGTTATTATCCCTTAACCCTTGTTACGGTGTCTCGTTAAAATCTCCTTCACGAAAATCCTTTTCAGGAAAAACTACAAAGTTGAAAAAAAGATTGTACCACGAAACAATGTGCGCTTCCTAGCTGTAGTACATCTTTAAGTTACACGCATGCCACGACCTTCTCGCCTAACTTATGAATTCCAATATCATTTCGGATTAGTATAAAGTCGTTCGTGGTAGAACTTCTCTTGATTACATTCTGGTTGTACCTCAAAGTCATTCTTTACTTCAATATTTCTTCTTTAATTCAAGCTTTTTCTCGAACTTCTGGGAGGAAGTCGTGTTCTTCCCTTTCTGCTTGCACATTGACTACTTCATCGTAGAATCTGACCTTTGAAGATTCCTCAATTATTTTTACAGGAATCATGGCTTCCATACCGTAGGCAAGTCAAAAAGGTGATTCTCCTGTTGTTGAGTGGGGAGTTTCTCGATATACCCACAAAACCTGAGGAAGCTCGTCTATCCATGCTCTCTTTTCATCTTGTAGTCGGCACTTCAATCCAATCAATATGACTTTGTTTGCAGCTTCAGCTTGTCCGTTGACCTGAGGGTGTTCTACCTACGTGAACTTGTGTTTTATCTTAAAACTAGCAGTAAATTGAGTTCTATTATCTGTGGTGATGGAATGAGAGACTCCAAATTGGGTGATAATGTTTTTATAAATAAATTTGACTTTTCAAACATAAATCATGTTGACACAAACTTACTTCTACTCAAAATCAATTCTATAAAATCACTTTCATTCAAACTCCAATTTGATAAACGACAATCCAAACACACACCTAAAGGTGATTGTTTATTATCCTTATTTAGGCTGTGGAAAATATATGCACACAAGCTGAAATGCTGATAGTATTATTTGGAACCTCCACGCGTATATAGCGGTTTCCTTGTATTATACAAGTTAAAGCAATGTCAATTTATTAATTAATATTAATATAAAGACTACTGCTTAAGAGTTAAGACAAAAAAGGACCAATACAATTTGGTTTTTTTTTCTCCTTAAAAAAAATTAAATTCTCCAGCCTTTGTCAGATAATACATGACGATTGTTGGTCCTGCCATTCATATAAAGGTTTGTAAACCTGGAAGAGTCTAAGCAAACAGTTCACCAAGCTCCATTTGAAAGCCACATTAATAAAAGCAACCCATACAGATGGAATCATCACAAGAGCTAAGCAGCAAAATCCAAAGTGATTTAACAAAGTAGAAGTCAGCTACAATCATTTCAAATTTTGATCAGTGTGTTTAAAGTTCAATCCTAAAATACTCATTTGGGGAATATCTTAGCATAATCTCTGCACCGAGTTGAAATTACCTGAAGAATTTCTCATACCAACAAATTAAGCAACAAACTATGAACGACTAACTTGCACATGGACATATGCCAAAAGAAGATATGCTTGAACCAAAACTTAAGGTTTTGAAATTGAACCCAAATAATATTCTCAGCTTAGGCATTGAAAGTAGCATTATCGTAAATAAATAAAATTCAGGAAAAAAACACGAATTCTAGTTAAAGTTCTAGTTAATTCCTTGACTTCTTTCTTGACTTGGATGAAGGCTTGCTTTGCTGAGAAGGTCCACTACTTCCTTTAGAGGCAGCAGCCAGGCTTACTTTTGGATTAGAGTTGTTGGAAGAAGAACCAACATCATGCTTTTCTCGGACTACAGCACCCTGAGCACCTCTCACTTGAGCAGCTTTTTTGTCCTTCCTCTTAGGCCTATAGGTTGATCTCTCCCGCCTGGGAAGCCACCTTTCAGGATCCGGGGGAGGACCTGGATTTGCGGGGTCAAACCCTTTTGGATACCTTGGTTTTCTCTTTCTCTTTTTCTTAGCTTTTGTCTTATTCTTTCCTTCTTCATGTGATTCAGTGACCCCAACATGAGCAGGACCATCAACTTGTTTCACTCCAGAAGTTCGCTCCAAGCTGTCCACATCGATCTCCTTTAAACCAGGTAAGGCCTTCAATTGCTTTTCATAAAGTTCTGCCTTATCGACATCTGTGCGTGCAACTGTTGTTACCAGCCCAACCAGTGCTTCTATGCCTCCTTGGCTTTTAACTAGCTCCTCATAGAGTTTAGCAGCATCATCTTCCTTGCCATGCCTGATCTTGAATGAAGCAGCCTCTTGCATTATAATATTAAGCTTATTGTCCTCAGTCATAGCATTAGACCACCATTTGATAGCAGAATCAAGCACAGCAGCTGCACCCTCAATGTCACTAGCACGTTCTTTTAAAGAGACAAGGGTGGCAACAGTAGCAGGCATGTGTTGGATATCTGATATCTTAGCCACGGAATCGGCTGCAATATGTGGGTGACCAGCAGCAGCAGCCACCTGAGCCCTGGCCAAGTGAACAACCTTGGACTTCTCAGGGTACTTCCCAGCAAATTGTGCTAGTAATTCCTCCGCCTTTCCAACTTTGTTCTCTCTAACTAGGACAGCAGCTTGCAGCAATATAGGTATCACACTTTCCGGAAACATGTCTGGCAATCTGGAAACAAGTTCTCGGGCCTGTAAATTTTGATAGTACATAATGTATAAAGAGTATGCTCCCTTACAAAAATTTAAAGCTAAGTAGTAATAATTGATGATTCAAGGAGGAGAAGACGAGACAGAGAGATGAAAGACCTGGTCCATCTTATTAGCATGAAGAAGTAAAAGGACCCTATTTGCATATATTGCTTCCTTTTCTTTTGCAGGAAGTTTCAAGTCCAGTTCACTAGCAAGCTGAAAGTTCTGTGCCTCTTTGTCTTTGAGCCGATCAAGTTTCCTTAGGCTATCAGAAACATCTTTTGGACCCCTCAGTGAAACAAGATTGTTCACTGCCACTGCAATTGATGATTCATCAGCCATATCTCGTTTAATGATGTCTATATAAGCTTCAATAGCATCTTGTTTACGCCCAAGAAGCTGTTCATCAATGAATAATTAATATTCCTGGCTAGTTCAACAGCAACATATGCTTGAAAACTGCAAAATCATTCTCTTTTTACCTGTTGGACATAGGCCAATTGTACAGCTAGTGGAGCCAATTCACTTTCTATCTCATCATCAGGCAAGTTATCTTCCATCAGGACCTCTTGACCAATTCTGATCCAATATACATTAACAAAGATAAGTATATGTTACTCTTGGATAATTCCCCAGTCAATAAACTTTTGTTAATAGGTCATAAACTATCAAACAATACACCAGTATCTGAGGCATAAAAACAAAGACCAGATCAAAGAAAAAACTAAAACAATCAAACCATATAATCTATTTGTGCTTCATTTCTTATGCTTAGCTACTGACTACTCAGTATATACTGCAACTCAATTGAAAATTTCAAGTATTACTGTTGCACAATGCCCTCCAAAAGGGATTGCCCTCCAAAAGGGATTCAATAAAGATATAATCAATGTCGTTTTAAATACCTAACTGGGGAAAAGAAAAGATAATATCACCTTCGGCCTGACAACAGGAGTTGTTCTGCATCTGTGTACTTTTTCCTTTCAATTAAAGAACAAGCAGTATTGTATGCCAATTCAAAGCTACTTGTTGCTTTAACCCCAAGTGAATCCAGAAGTCCTTGAACTTCGGATGACCTCCCGCCCATAACTAGGCTGGCAACACAATTTATTTCCAAGTTATCAATCTTGGATTTTAGGAGCTTCTGGTAGATATCCAGGCAAGCATCCATCTTCCCAAGACGGTACAAAATCTGAGCTTCCAAAAGCATAGTTTCAGTTGTTCTCTCTTGTGTTTTCAAAGACTCCAAAGCTTCATTCAACTTGTTTTGTCTGTATAAGCAGTATGCCTATTTAGAAATAGCAAAGGAAAATACAATCCTCAATGTGAGTATTTACATATTCCATTAAGATCATGTAAAAATGTATAAAATGTGAGAAACTCTTGGAGGCTAGCAATTTTTAGTATATTTGGCCATCATTTGACCAACACAAACATTAAATTGTCTTTAACAAATAAATTTTATTAATTCATGTGTGTAAATTATAAAAAAATGTGGGTGCATATGTGCAAACTCTGGTAAATATAGGTGCAAACTATATGTTCTTGTGTGCAAAACCCGTGTAAATACGGGTGCAAATTATTGCTGGCCTAGTACCAGCAAAAAATGATAATATTTGTTGGTCATATAGCATTGCTCTAAAAGAGTTCATAAGCACCCTCATTTTTTCTTTCTCCCTATCTCACTTGTATCCCTCAATTCAGAATTCCAGTCTTCGCTTAATTCAAACCTTACCCACTAATAAATATACATCCTAGAACTTACAATCTTTGAGCAATTCTATCTCTCAGCCAAACTTGAAATAAAATCTGTCAAGAGAAATCTAAAATCACAGTTCAATGAAATAAGGAACGGAACACAAAAGCAGGAACCTTAAGGAAATCGAAATCAGGGAGATGGGTGCGAGAAGATCGAATGGCGGAGAGTGCGAGGTCGAGGCGGTCGTCCTTGATGAGCGCCACAATCTTGCATCGGAGGGCGTCTTCATCGGCGGGTGCAACCACCAAAACTGACAATGATCAAAACAGCAACACAGATTAGGGAAAATACAGAAGCAAAAAGAAGAACAGAAGAGGCGTAAGTTGAACAAGAGTGGAAACGGAACGGACTCTGGTCTGCGAGTTTGACGGCGTTGTCGAAGGAGAAGGAGTTGATGTGCCTGTCGAGGGTGGTGAACAGATCTTCCAGGGGAGGAGGAGGCTGAGAGGGTTTTGCCTTCGGAGCCATAGGTTAGAATCACGCCGCTTCCTTCGCTATTGATTTTATCTGCATAATGTTTGGGTGGAATAGCAGCTTAGAAATACTTTCTCAATTTAAAGAACAAGAAAAACAAAAGATAACACAATCAGTAAATCAAATTCAAGAGGAGAACTGAAAGTCAGCATATATATCTTCATAAAACAAATTTGAAGCTTGACCAACATTTCCTTCATTTTGATTTGCATCTATATCTACCTTTGTGTATCTTTCACAAATCAATACCAAAAATAATTCATAATAATACAAACAGAAAGTATGGGACAACAATTTAACTGAACAATTGCAGAGAGCATAAACCTCACTTTTAACAACAAATTCAACTATAATAATTTAGCAACAAAATTTATCTCGAGATGATTTACAGATTTACAACAACAAAAAATTTAGATAAGTGATTATTTCAGCAAGACTACAATAGATTCAATCTTCAGTGATGATAATAAGTAACAAATTCAACATTATTTACAGATTGACAACAACAAAGAAATTTAACTAAGTGATTATTTAGCAAAACAGCACTTCAATAAACTCACTAATGATTTTCGGCAACTAACAAACTTAAGCAAAGTTAAGCTAGTGATTATTTTAGCAAGTCAACAACAAATTCAAGCTTCATGATAATCAGTAACAAATTTCAGCAACACATTCAACTTTCAGCAACAAAATCAAAGGGCAGTGATGCAGCAACAAAATTGGAACAGAAAGAACATGGGGAACTCACCAAATCGGGTTGCGCGAAGGAAGCTGATGGCGAGGGAGAAGCTGACGGCAAGGCTCGAAGCAAGAAGACGACAACGAAGAGCGTAGGGAAGGGAGAGATCGAGACCAGGTGCGAGACCGAGACCGTGAAGCGCAGGGAAGGGAGAGATTGAGTTGACGAGAGCTTGACAGACCGGAGACGAGACGAGCTGACGAGAGCTTGAGCTCGTGGGAGAGAGTGACGAGAAACCAAGAAAGACAGTCGAGAGAGGAGATACCGTTGGGGGCTGAGGTGATCTTCAGCAATTGGGGCATCAGAGAGGGAAAGGGGGAAAAAGCGGGGAGGGGGTATGGAGACGCCGTTCATTAAAGAAAATAAAAATCATAACCCGGTCCGGGTCAAATAAACCGGTCAGATCGTTAGTTTTTATGAAAACCAGCCGACTCAACCTAGATTTCGGCAGGTTTGATACATGATCGATCCAACGGTAGTCGGCCCGGTCAAATGACTAGGTTTTCGATCGAACCAACGGGATTGAGTCGGATTTGATAACTATGCCAAATCTTATTATTTAATTTTGTTGGATTATGTTCATAAAAAAATTTAGACGTGTAGTATTACGATTAGAATTAACTAGGAACCAACCCTTTTCAACTAATAAATATTCAATAATAATTATTCATTAAAACACAACGTTCAAAATAAAAAATAATAAAATATTCAAACTTAAAGAATTTGAAAATGAAACAAAAAAAACTAAATTAAGAGGTAGAATTTATAATTTATGATTTATGATTTTAAATTTAAGTTTAAGATTTAGAATATGGGTTAATAGATAAATTAGTCTCTGAAAGATAACACATTTTTTAAATTCATTCTTAACATATTTTTTCAATCAAATTAATCTTTCAAAAATTACGAATTAATCATATCTGTCATTCAGTTACTCCACTCACAATTTTCATCAACAACGATTGATGATGTGAAATATTAACTGATAGCATATATGACACATTACATGTTTAATTAGATGTTGACTAAATATGTTTATAAAAATTTATTAATTTAGTCACTAATCATATTAGGAATAGAATTTTTGTAATTAAAAAAAATAACAAAATTAATAAATTTTTATAAATATATTTGGTTAATAGTGTGATTTTTATTTTTGTTTTATTGGTCCTTTTGATACCGAGATGAGCATATCTTCTCTTTACCTTATCCTCTTTCTGCATAAGGAAACACGTTATGCAACAGAAAACAACCACCTTGTTAGGTACCAGACAAATGACACAGCAAAATATAGAGATGAAAAATTAGAAATTTGTATAAAATATGAAAATAATTGAATAATTTTCTTTGAGAATTACAACTTCTCTCTATCACAAGGAGACTACAATAACACTCTCTCTTGACAAAAGGAGAACACACTTCTCTCTATCAAATATAGGAGAAAACTACTCAAAGAAATCTTATGTTATTCTATCTGGATGACTTGATTGAAATGAATTAAAGAAAAACTCAATTTATAGGTGAGTCTCTTCAATATGAACCATCCATCAATTAGAGGTATATAATTCTTTTCTTTTTCAACCATTAAAATCCTAAGGTTATAAACTAGGATTGTTTATTACCTTTCATTTTATTTAGTTATTATTTATTTATTTATTTATTTTCTAAAATTAGCTTTACTAATTTTCACAATCTCCCACTTAAAGCTAATTTTGATAAATTTTCAAAATTCATGTTGCTTATGTATTCCATAGGCCGTATGAGGATCTACACCATTCAAACTTTTCTGTGTTGATTGGTTTTGTCATGGCATCTGCTAGGTTGTCTTTAGTGTGAATCTTCTGCATATCAACACTTCCTTCTTCTACTACTTCCCGAACAAAGTGATATTGTACTCCAATGTGTTTTGTTCTTGAATGAAAGGCAGGATTCCTTGCAATGTGCAAGGCACTCTGACTGTCACAATACACAGAAATCTTCTGTTTTTTGTGCCCGAGTTCTTCTATCAACCTTTGGATCCAAATAGCTTCCTTGCATGCTTGTGTAGCTGCCATATATTCAGCTTCTGTAGTAGATAAAGCCACAACAGTCTGTAATTTAGATAGCCAGCTTACAGCTCCTCCTGCAAGTGTAAACACATAGCCTGTAGTAGATATTCGTTTATCAAGATCACCTGCAAAGTCTAAAATCTTGTTTGCTGGTCCCAAGTCTTTCATATCAAACTCCCTAGCCAACTGTGCCTTCAATTCTTGGATTTGATCTTTGTTGGGACCTACCACCAACATGTCATCCACATACAACAGCAGAATGATGAAATCATTATCACCAGACCTCTTGTAATAAGTACAATGATCTGAACTAAGTCTGTTGTATCCAAGGCTAATAATGAAAGAATCAAATCTCTTGTACCAACACCTTGGCGCCTGCTTTAGACCGTACAGAGATTTAGTTAACCTGCAAACCAAGTTTTCTTTTCCTTTTTCTTCAAAACCTTCTGGTTGGAGCATATATATCTCTTCTTCAAGTTCTCCATGAAGAAAAGCAGTCTTTACGTCTAATTGCTCTAGATGTAAATCAAATGCAGCACATATAGCCAAAACTACTCTAATAGTAGTTAGTCTCACCACTGGAGAAAATATTTCATTGAAGTCAATACCTTCTTTCTGAGCATATCCCTTGACAACCAATCTTGCACGATATCGTTCCACCAGATCATTACTATCTCGTTTGATCTTGTAAACCCATTTGTTACCAATGGCTTTCCGACCTGCTGGAAGTTCAACAAGTTTCCAGGTATGGTTCCTATGTAATGCCTCAATTTCTTCTTGCATTGTTGTCATCCACATAGAAGCATCTGGATTGCGCATAGCCTCCATAAAAGTTGTTGGTTCTCCATCTTCTGTCAAAAGACAATATGCATCATGGTTTGTCAAAACATAATTTGAGTGCCATGATGGTGTTCTTCTTTGTCATTGGCCTCTGCTTCTTGTTCTTCGTGCTGTGGTTCTGGTTCAGAAAGATCACCTTCTCTGCATTTTTCATCTATTTGAACAGTGGTTATCTCTTTAACAGTGCTATCATTTTTTTGTTCTTTTTATAATTCATCTTCTGCAAATATCACATCTCTACTGACAACTACCTTGCGGGCAGTGGGATCCCACAGGCGATACCCCTTAACTCCGTCAGTATAACCCAAGAATATACATTTTCTAGACTTTGGGTCCAGCTTTGTTCTTTCCTGGGAATTGTACATTACGTACACAGGACAACCAAATATATGTAAAGAAGAATAATTAGGTGGCTTACCTTGCCACATCTCCATTGGTGTCTTTAACCCAATTGCAGTTGATGGTGACCGATTTATCACATAACAGGCAGTTTTAACAGCTTCTGCCCAAAAAGACTTAGCTAAACCTGTAGTTTGCAACATAGCTCGTGCTCTTTCTAGGAGAGTCCTATTCATTCGCTCTGCTACACCATTTTGCTGAGGCGTATATGCAACTGTGAATTGTCGTTGAATACCTGCTTGCTTGCAAAATGTTAGAAAATCGCCATCGACATATTCTCCTCCATTATCTGTCCTTAAACACTTGATCTTCTTTCCAGATTCAAGTTCTAACTTTGCTTTGAACTCTTTGAACATCGCAAACACGTCTGACTTCTTCTTGATCGGGTACACCCATAGCCTCCTAGAGTAATCATCAATAAATGATACAAGATATTTTGCTCCTCCTAGGGACATCTCCGGCGATTCCCACACATCAGAATGAATCAACTCCAATATGTGCTTGCTCCGAGCAGTTGATCTACCAAACGTTAATCTATGTTGTTTGCTTGTAACGCAGTGCTTACAAAATGGTAAGTTTACCGATTTGAGCCCGGGAATGAGATTACGTTCTACAAGAATCTTCAAACCTCGTTCTGACATGTGGCCTAGTTTGCAATGCCATATCATCGTCATTTCTTCTTGGCTTGTTGAAGCAACTGATGCCTCAGCCTCTTGCAAAGTATCTCCCATAAGCATGTATAGATTTGCTGCAATCTTTTCTGCTTTTATTACCACAAGAGCTCCTTTAACAACTTTTAAGATCCCACCTTCAATATGGGTCTTGCAGCCAAGTTCATCCAGTTGCCCAATCGACAACAAGTTCTTCTTCAAGCCCTTCACATGTCTTACCCCTTGAAGTGAACGAATAGAACCATCAAACATTTTTATTTTGACAGTACCTATTCCAACAATTTCTAAGGCATGATCGTTTCCCATAAACACAGATCCTTCTAAGACAGGTTCATATGTACAAAACCAATCACGATGAGGAGTCATGTGCCATGTTGCTCCTGAATCAACAATCCAAACATCAGTGAGCTGTTTGCTGCCTTTAGAACCAATTGTTGCTTCGCCATACAGGATTTCTCCATCATCAGAGGTACTTGCAACACATCCTTGAGAACTTGATCCTTCTGTAACCTTCTCTATACTCTTCTTATTCCAACAATCTTTCTTGAAGTGCCCTCTCTTACCACAATTGTAGCATTTGATCTGCTTCTTACTTTGTGACTTTGGTCTACTTTGACTCCCACTGGAACCACGCTCCATTGATCTTCCTCTTGTCATCAACAAAGCCTCTGCTTGTTTTGAGCTCTCTAATCTATCTTCCTTATTCTTGCGCCTAGATTCTTCTTCAAGAACCGCAGCAGCCATGTCATCAAAAGAAAGATAATCAGTCAAAACATTATTAGTTAAGTTAATGATTAGCTGATCATATGAATCTGGTAGACTTTGAAGTAAGAGCTCTGCACGTTCGTTTTCCGCTATGGTATATTCCAACGATGAGAGTTGGGAAAATAGCGTATTTAGATTGTTGATGTGATCCGTTGCCGATGTGGACTCACTCATTCGAAGAGTATAAAGTCTTCTCTTCAAGAATATCTTGTTGTGAAGTGACTTGACTTCATATAATTTGGTGAGAGCATCCCAAATTTTCTTTGCTGTCTTTTTCTCTGCTACACTTGATAAAACTGAGTCAGCTAGTGCCAAGTGTAAGTTTGCAACAGCATTGTTGTCCATCTCCTTCCATTTTTCATCTGTAATTCCAGTGGGTCTACCTTCAATTGCTGTCACGCAATTGTCTTTTCTCATAATGGCTTTTATCTTCAATTTCCATATGGAAAAATTACTCCCACTGAATTTTGGAATTTCATACTTTGCTGCCATTTTTTTTTTAGACGGTAACTCGAAGCGGAGAAAAAAAAATATATTAATCAGCAACCTTTGGCTCTGATACCACTGTTAGGTACCAGACAAATGACACAGCAAAATATAGAGATGAAAAATTAGAAATTTGTATAAAATATGGAAATAATTGAATAATTTTCTTTGAGAATTACAACTTCTCTCTATCACAAGGAGACTACAATAACACTCTCTCTTGACAAAAGGAGAACATACTTCTCTCTATCAAATATAGGAGAAAACTACTCAAAGAAATCTTATGTTATTCTATCTGGATGACTTGATTGAAATGAATTAAAGAAAAACTCAATTTATAGGTGAGTCTCTTCAATATGAACCATCCATCAATTAGAGGTATATAATTCTTTTCTTTTTCAACCATTAAAATCCTAAGGTTATAAACTAGGATTGTTTATTACCTTTCATTTTATTTAGTTATTATTTATTTATTTATTTATTTTCTAAAATTAGCTTTACTAATTTTCACACACCTTTGTGTCTATTTGGTTCATAACATGATTGTATTTCATTGAGTTATTCTTATATTACGAGGGAAGCTTCAAGGATTGGTGTTGTTTTTTCGGATTTGTTGGAGGGTGTTAGTTTTCTCATTTTGAATCATTGTTGTTATTATTGTTATTATGTTCAAACAGTAGAGGTGAGTACGGGTACCTAATTATTTGTTGGAATTCGAACTAAACTAATTAAATTGGTTTTGGAATCAATAAGTAATAGAGTCCAACTCGAACTAAATCGATGACTTTTATTATTAATCGGTTCGAGTATCAGTTCTAGGGGTACATAATCCGAACTAACCCGTAAACCCAAACATATATTAATTAAATAAAAAAATAAAAAATATGACTTTTAGTGAGTTTTGCAACTCGTAACCTTAACACTTTGAAAACTAGACAAATATTTCTATTGGCCTTTTGTATTTAAATTCTAATGTTTAGATTTTTATGTGTTTTGATTTTAGCTTCTTTAAAAGATTATTCACTAGACTTTTATATTTAACTTCTAATATTTTTATTGCACTTTTGTATTTCCATTAGATAAAGATTATTCACTATTAATATGTTTAGATTTTAATGAGTTTAGTTTTTAATGTATTTGGTGTTTAACATATTTAGATTATTTCTATTGATATTACACATCTATTGTACTTATTGAATTTTTAAAATAAAAATTTGATTTTTTTTATGAATTTTAAAATCATCGGATAATTAATTATTCAAACCGAACCAATCTATTCTTAATCGATTTGATTTGGTTCAAATATATATAAAAAAAATACAAATTCAAATTAAACCGAATCGATTATATTTTAATCGGTTCAATTTTAATTTTATCTTAAACTTGAACCAAATCGACCGTGCTCACGCCTATGAACAGGTACTCAATAAGCTTCCTCGTAAGTCATCCAAAGGTTTTGAACATGGTGGAAGTGGAAACCATGTTCATTCAAAACAGGGGAATTCTTCTTCTGCATTGCATGGAAATTCTGATTTAGATGCAGGGCATCATCAGAATCATGGTAATATTGCATCATCGGATTTGAATGGGGATTTGATGTGTCTCTATGACGAACCATTGCCTACATTCGGGGATGTTTACAGTTCTGAGAAGCAGGCCTTGTTTGTGAAGAAGCTAAGGTTGTGCACCGTTGTTTTTTGACTTCGAAGATCCCAGAGAAAGGGAGTATTTAAAGATGACTTTGCATCGCATCTATGGGAAGTTCATGGTTCATCGCCCTTTCATTAGGAAAGCCATCAATAATGTCTTCTTCAGTTTGATTTTTGAGACTGAGAAACATAATGGGATTGCTGAGCTCCTTGAAATACTGGGCAGCATCATTAATGGTTTCGCTTTGCCATTGAAAGAAGAGCATAAACTGTCCCTTTTTCGTGCATTGATTCCGTTGCACAAACCAAAATGCTTAGCAATGTATCATTATCATCAGCAATGATCTTACGGCATTACTCAATTTGTAGAGAAAGATTTGTAAGAAAGGAAGATGTTCTTTCCGTGATACTAATAGAAAAATATAAAAAAATGTTAAACCAAACTTGTAAAACAATGTTTAATAATATGCATTGATATCATCATGAGATTAGTAGTAAAACATACAAAAAAAATTTTATTGTTAAATTTTTTTTTGATAAAATTAAAATTATTAAAGGGTATTTTAATAAAAAAATCATGTAATCATTAAAAGATATTTTAAAAAATATTTTGATAAAAATACAATTTAGTCACAAGAAAAAAAATTTATTAAAAGATATTTTAATAAACAAAAATTAATTATAAAAATTTAAATTTTTGTTAAAGAATATTTTTGTACAAAATAATTTATTTTTTAAAATTTTTACTAAAAAGTATTTTTGTACAAAAATAATTTATTTTTTAAAAAAATAAATAAAATTGAGGATAATTTACACAAAAAATTGGAGTAAAATTTTTTCCTATATTTCCTCCAATTTATGTGTTGTGCTTCTCACAGTTATCTGTGATCGTTTTACTGAAAGAAAATTCACAAGCAATTTTAATAGCAATGACTACATATATGAAGTTTTCAAGAGATCATTTGCTATTGAAAAAATATAAAATAAAATAAAAACGTGGATTATTCGATAGGAGAAGTAATAAGTTAATAACAAGTTAACATCAGCAACAACTTACATAATAAGTCCATCTTCCAATATCTTCTGTTTATCGTAAGACCACTTTTCATGAAACGGCTTACTACCATCCATGGCATTAGAGCAGGAGCTCCCTGAAAACATGATCATGTTTCCCAACAAATTCAGAGTTGCTCATCATTGGAACATTTCCAGAAGTACTACCATTCACACTATTATTAACACAAATAGGATTTAACCTTTCTGCTATCATCCAAATCACTGGATTCTCAAATGTTACAATAATAATCTCGGTAACAAAAAAAATGGTTTTATATCTATCCTTGAAAAAATAATCTTTATTTAAATTCAATATCACGAATTCTTTAAATAATGTGATTGGGTTCAATTTTAGTGACAAAAAAAAAGAATGCATAATTATATGATACAATCAGCTTGCATTGATTTAGAAAAGATTTTATTCATTAATATTTTATTTTAATTTTTGGAAATAAAGGATAGATTGTCCTATACTTTGAATATACATGCTAAACACTGATTTTATTTTATAAATAAATAAAATAATTATTTGATAAAATATATATTTTAAAATTTTTTATTTTTATTTTTATTATCATGCATATCTTGTTGTCATTACTAATGAGATAAGACCATGTCTGCAATACTGATTGGATTGATTTAAGAGATAAAATCAATATAATTTATTACAATTTGGATAATATTAATTTGTTTTTTATTTTTCAATATAATCCAATTTCTTCAAAAATTGTGATTTTTATTATATCAATGTAAAGTTATTTGTCAATCAAATTTATTCAAATTATTGTTATTTAGATTGAAAAATAACAATACAAAAAAATTTGTCTTTTGCCATTTTAAGAACAATCATGAATAGAAGAGACACTGCAATAAGTAACAACTGTGTGAAATGCACTTGTCTCAGTTGAATTAGTGAACAAGGTATCGGATTAGGATTATGAACATAATAAAAAAGACACTAGGTAGAAACTATTGTCTAAGCTTGTGGAATCTGGAATCTGTATTTGTATTAACCTTCATAAAGTTGACAAAGTAATCAACCAACATTTCTTGAGCTCCTTGTCAATTGCTGTTTAAGCTTTCAAATATGTACAAGTGTCTGGTTTCTGTGTCCTTTTTTGGCAACTACTTGGGGGATGATCTCCTCAAAAATTCTGAAACCAACTTTGAGAAAGATGAAGTATTGTTCTGCAGCAACTGATCTGGTTCATCATACTCTGCAATTGTCCCTGTAAACATCATCAATGTTATGAGATATATGCTTTCCTAGGTTTGATTATCATTGATATTATGATCTAATATATTGAGGTGCATAATGAATTTTCATGTACCTTCATCAAGGACCAAAACCAAGTCATTATCAATAACTGTAGGGATTCTATGTGCTACAGTAATCACTGTGCATTCACTAGTTTCTTCTCTAATAGTCTTTTGAATTAAATTGTCAGTTGCAGTGTCAATAGATGCTGTTGCCTCATCTAGAACCAAAATCCTTCTCTTCTTCAATAGCAGCCTAGCAAGACAAACGAGTTGCCTTTGTCCAACGCTCCAATTTTCTCCATTCTCAGCCACTAACATTGAACAAATTCAACCAATGTCAAATAGATAGAACTACACATAATAAGCACAAAAATACTTTTAAGGCTTGCCACAGTTATACTCCTGAATGGTGTAATGTATTCTTTTTGTTTTCTTAAAAAAAAAATGAGTATTTTACCTGGTGCATCAAGAAGTCTTGGATCCTGCCTTACAATTTCAGCAAGATGGCACTTCTTGAGAACCTGAAGAGCAAAGTTTTCTTTATCAGTTCCATATAAATATCAAATATTTTCTAGCAAAAGAGTTCTATAATGCTAACCTCCCAGAGTTCTTTATCCGCATGTTGTTCTAGAGGATCCAAGTTAGTCCTAACAGTGCCTAGAAACAAGGTTGGGTCTTGAGGAATTATACCAAGCTTAGATCTTAAATCCTGCAGACCAATCTTGGAAATATGTACTCCATCTATTAGTATCTTTCCTTCCAAAGGCTCCACCACTCGAAAAAGGGCTTGCACCAGAGTTGATTTTCCACTCCCTGTCCTCCCTACTACTCCGATCTTCTTTCGCCCCGGGAATGTGCAAGTGACACCTTTGAGAACCATAGGACCAGCCGGATCATACTGAATATGAATATTCTGAAGCTCAATTTTCCCTTCCATAGGCCACTCTGGTTCAGGCCTACAATCTTGGATTATCAGTGGTGCTTCACTTGGTATGCTAGAGAATTGCAATATTCTCTCAACAGATATCATCTTGTTCTCAACATTGCAAAGGTTCCATATGACCCAAGCCTGAAGTACATTCAAGTTCAAACCATAAGTAGCTACCAGACCTGCCAAGCCTGCAAATCAGAGGAAGCAATCAATTGTTTAGGGCATAAATGCAGTGAAAGCAACTTCATTGATTGTTACTTCTTTTGTGATTTGTCAAGTATTGTATATCATCCAAAATATCAAATCTAGAAAGATCAAATACAGATTAGGGACTAATCTAGAAAATTAATTTTCTTTTCTTAAGTTAGTTATGAACTAGTAACTCTCAAAGAAGACTGGTTCTCACATTCATGTATGATGTTTGTAATTGCTAATGTTAAAGATTAAATGGGAAAGGAGGATCTTACTGGGATCAATGGCAGACCTTGGCAGAGTAACCAAGATGATGAGAACAAAGTAGAAGACTAGATTGAAGAGAAAATTGATCCGGACTGACAACCATTCCATGGTGGCATAATTATGAAAGGCTACTCTAGAGTATTCATCAACAAGATCCTTGATTTTGGTCATGAATATTTGTTCTTGATTGAAACAACGGATCGTGGCGGCCCCAGCAATAGATTCTGAGAAATGATGCAAGATTGGGGCCTTTCTGATCCCTACCATCCTGGCTAATTCCCTGGCAGTAGTAATGTAATAAGCCTGCAAAGAACATTACTTGCTTTATTACTATTATTATTATTATTATTATTATTATTATTATTATTATTATTATTATTATTATTATTATTTACATATAAGATTGAGAATCCATTATGAAATGAACTTACCTGATACCATATGGAGATAGCAAACACCACAAGAAACACAAGGATGACTTGCCACGCGACCTGCGACATTAGCATGATAATACTCAACAACTGAATTAGTGCAAACACTAGCCCTGCTAATCTGTATGGTATGTCTGTGTCAATTGTACTTTGATCTGTTGATGACTGTACAATCAAAATTCAGAAGGAAAAATCGTTAAAACATGAATAGAAATTATAACAATAATTACATATAAAGAATAGTAGATGAACTGACCCTACTGAGGATTCTGCTTGATGGTGTGGTATCAAAAAATGAAACAGGTGCTCTGAAAACAGATGTAATCATTCCATGAAAAAGACGCTGAGCTGTCTCAACAGCCACCACTGCCATCAAAACAGTCCTTCCAAGTATAAAAATAGAGCTTCCACCAGAAAGAAGAACAAATGTTCCCATAAGCATCCCTTTGGTTACCCTCCCAGTTTGTTCTGCAGCCCAAGAAATCCAATAATTGCTTCCCATTTGCATCACTTGAAACAGAATCTGGCAGAGAAGAATGACCGGAACAAGTGATCCTCTATATGCAGATGTGACAAAGGTTGAGTAAACACTCCATTTCACTCGACCGGTCTCTGCTTCTTCTTCTTTGTTTCTCTTCCAATTGCTTATGCTTTCTTGAAGATTCTCTTCAGCAACTTCAATTTGATTCTTTTGAAGGGGCCTGCAGCTAATAGAGTTCTCTTCATGCCATGGATTTATTTGGTTTATTGTTTCTTCATGAGCAGCCATTTGTCGAACAAATTCACAGTTGGGACATGCTATGAGTTCTTTATACCTTCCTGACTCCACTATTTTTCCATCTTTCATTACCTAAAGGAGTAATGGAATTAAATAATGGTGACAAGGCAAACACTTATTAGTAGTTTCACTACTGAAAGACAAGTTTTGTATAAGCTTACCAGAATTAAATCTGCAGCTTCCAAAAATTCTAGTTGATGAGTAGCATAAACAACTGTCTTCTCAGACAAAAGTTGCATAAGGCATTTCTGTACAGCATGTCCAGTTCTTAGTGAAGTACTTTGAAAGAAATGAAGCTGAAATAACAGATAATTAAAAAAGAGAAACAACAAGCTCAATAATAATTAGCACTAACTTTAAATAAATGAGTTCCAGTATGAGCATCAACTGCACTGAAAGGATCATCAAGGAAGTAAATATCTGAATCATTGTAAACAGCTCTTGCGAGTTGAATCCGTTGTTTCTGGCCTCCACTTAAGTTTATGCCCCTCTCCTCCACAATATTCAAATCTCCATCACCCCACATGTTGATATCTTGATGCAAAGCACAGCCATCCAAAACACTTTCATAGAAGTCCTTGTTCATTTCCTTTCCAAACAGGATATTTTCTCTTACTGTTCCTGATTGAATCCAGGGACTCTGTGGCACATAACTTCTTGTTCCATAGACTTTGATCAAAGTCCCGGAAACCAATGGAATCTCACCAAGCATACAACAAAGTAAGCTTGATTTTCCAGACCCCACTGAACCACAAACTGCTACCTTCTGACCTTTCTTTATCTTCAAGTTTTCTGTGATTTGAATTGTTGGTTTCTTGTTGGTTCCATCACTTGTTTCCCATGCATATTCACTTGGCTTGATTTCAATAACAATTGATGAATCTTTCGAAGAGTGCTTGTTCATAAACTGGTTCTGATCCTCTTCATTGATCAACTCTTGGATTCGATCAAGAGAGACTTTTGTTTGAGCTATCATGGAAATCAGCTCAGGAAGATTGTAGATTGGTTCCTGCAGAATCCGAAAAGTTGCCAAGGCCGAGAGGACAGTAGCCGCAGTCAGTTCTGTGTTCACCAGTATGCAGATGCCGAAAGTAACAACAGAAACCAAAGTTGGAGAAGTCCAGAAAAGAGTTGCTACTGCTGAGCAAGTGTAGAGGTACTTCTGCAGCCAACTCTTCTCAGTGTCTCTCAATTGGAGGAGTTTCTGTAAGAATGTAGATTCCCATGAATGCAATTTCAGTATCCTTATGTTCTTCATTGTCTCTGAAGTCATCTTGATTCTTGTATCCTTAGCTTCCATGATCTTGGAGTGTAACTTTTCTTGCATATTGGCCAAAGGTGTGTTACACACCATAACCAAAATGGTGACAGCAAGTGCAGAAATTGAAGGCAAGAATCCCAAGTTTATGTACAATATCACTAAGGCCAAAATAACCTGAACTGGAAGCAACCAAACTCCATGAATGTACCAGCAGAAATCCCCAATTCTTTCAACATCCACATTCACCAAGTTTATGATTTTTCCATGGGTTGGCCCTGCACACTTGATCATTAAAGACTTGCTGTACATTAGAGTCATAAGAGCCGCGCGCACTCGAATTCCAATTCTCTGAGCACCAAAGTACCATTGTCTTTGGCTCAGTGACTCCAATGTCTTTGAGAGGAAGAATATGAATGCAAGAATGAGGCCGCATTGGATGCTTGAATTGGAATTATCATCCACCAAGAAATTGACAAAGTATGTAATCAACAATGGACCCATATAAGATGCAATTGTATTAACCCCTTCAAATATAAAACAAAAACAAATCAGTAATCACCATAAACAATAAATGTAAAAAAGTACATAGCATCCAAAGTGTAATAAAATATACCGGCAAAAACTGCATTTAAAGCCAAGGACTTCCACACAGAACTGGTTATAGCTTTAGCCAAGGAAGCCCCTTCAAGTTTCTGTTTGCGAAGCGATTCTTCCAATAAGGAAGAAGCATTTTCTGCAGTTTCAGAATGAGGAACATCAGGAATGTGAGCAAGCTCAAGCTTCTGAACTCGACCCTTTCTAAAAATGGGATTCAGCCATCGAAATGTGAGTTGGCTCCAAATGCCTGCAGTTGTGAAGTTCTCTCCATCTTCATCATCATCATCTTCTTCTTCTTCTTCTCCAGGGTGAACCAAGAGCTGTTCCATGTCAGTGTTGTGTTGTTCTTCTCTTGCACAAAAACTCAAACACAAAAGCAACAACAACATAGGCAAGGAAACCACACCAACTATGTTATCATCCTCTGACAAGAAATTCCAGAAGTCCAAGTATTCAAAGTTGTTCTTCATTAGTCCAATAGAAACTGAGATTGCCTCTATGATACTGGCCCAGACCCACCAGAGAACCAGAACAAAAGGGAATCTTTTGTTATCTCTTGTTGTCTTCTTCATTGAATAGAATGAAACCAAGCTTGCCATAACCCATGTTAGAGCAAATGTAACAGAACTATATCTCACTATTTTATTAGTCCTATATTCATGAACTGCAAAAGCTATAGTTAAAAGGGTAAGAATGAAATTGAATAGGAGAGTGATAATGGAGAAGAATTTTGGTCCTTGTTGGAGAAACACAGCACGTTGAAGCTTGCTTTGTCTCAAAGTGTGAAGAAGCAGCCATATCAGAATTGCATAGAAGAATGCCACATTGGCTGTTACAAGCAGAGTATCCACAATGGCCATGGTTGAAGTTGAAGGAAACACTGGAAAGTTCAGAGACAGCAGAAGAGTAAACATCGAAGAAAAGTTTCCTCAATCAATCAATTCCACTTGGAAATGGCATTATTTTTTGTTTGAAAAAGATAAATAAGAATAAAGTTGAGGAGTATATATAGATATTGCATAATGCATTCAAACCTGAAATTAAGTTGAAGTGTTGAAAACTTTTTTGGAAATATGAAGAATTTACAAGTGGGTGCTAAAGAGCGGTGAATGGTTTTGAATGGAGCATTAGAGCATAGGCATTGGAACTAGAGAATGAAAAGTCAGAGACATATAAATGAGAAATTACTTGCTGTTATTGGAGCATCACGTGTTTGGTATTTGCTGTTATCATAATTTTTTTTTGTGGAAACTTAAGTGCAGTCGACTTCATGTAAAGTTGATACCTGAAAGTCGTAGGATGATTTGACTGATTTGATTAAATAAAATTTGAACCCAACTGTATATTGCATAGTCTCATTAAAGAATCTCCGTCGTAGAAATCGCTATCAAGCAACCTCAAAAATCCGCTGAGATTCTTGTGTACTACTACCTAGGTACATGGTTGTTGAATGTTGATGGTACTTAAATATCATATCATATACTTCTGTATTTATCACTTTAAAATAAAACTATAACGTTTATTTCGCAATCAGTTTCGGAAATTAATTTATTCGATTTGATATACATGTAAAGTTCCTTCATTGCAATAATTTTAATGTCGGTATTATCGTTGGCAGATTCGCCTTCTTGATTTTAATATATTTTGGTATAATCATTTTTTCATAATTATTCAATCATCACCTATTAACAGGTCATCATCATATATGATCATAATGTATAGTGCTGTCACTAAATTTTTAGTACAAAATTAAAAGGAAACTTAATCTCATCAATTATTATTTCCTTTTCTTAACAATGGTTCTATACCTTTGTTGTACTTTTTTATTCTTCCATCTTTCTACGCACATGTGGTTAGTTTTCTACGGATAAAACAAAAATGTAATCATGCATTTCTTGATCATTCTAAAAATAAGATATATATGAACATGTCTTTAGTTAGCGATGGAAAAAGTTTTGAATAAAAAGAGAAAATACTTTCTACTTCCTCATCAATATAATCTTATGTCAAGTTCATGCATGAAGCATGATGGCTATGTGGAAGATTCTGGAAACGAGGATAAGTAATATATAATCGAGCCTATTTTCGATGTCAAGTTGATTTTTACAATATATATGAGCTTGTTTGGTTGAGTGATCTTTTTTCGAGTTATCTTTTTTTAAAAGATCTTATGAAAAAATAAAAGTAATTTTATGTTTAGGTATCTCATGTAGAAATATCTTTTTATCTATCAATTATGTTTGGGTATAACAATATAAAAGTATTTTTGATTATTTATTATATAAAAAATATCTTTTTTTAAGAAATTTTTTTTTTAAAAAGATGTAAATTATAACTTCTCAAAAATAATATTTTTATTTTTCTAGTACTTTTACTTTTACTACTAAAAATTTGTCAAACATGCTAAAAAAAAGATCTTTTTTAATTAAAAAAAAATTTTTTTTATCAAAATAATAGCACTTAAACAACCACATAATCAATGGATTTAATACATTTAAAAATTTATAATTAGTATTGTTCTATTAAAACTTTTAACTTATAATATTATTATCTAATGTTCTTAAGATAGTTCCAAAAAGTTAATTATATATTAAACTAAGAACAGAATTGCTGATGACTCATGCATATAAATCTTTTTAGGTTTTACTTATCCACTATATCCCAGCATTAATTTAGTGCATTAGCACTGATCCAAACTAAAGCAACTTTCCATAAGTATTTTTTTTTTTTTTCTATTTCAACATGCACATGCTTTATTTTGTGACTTATCTCTTGACTGTTTAATGAATTTAGGAAACACTTTCCATATATGTGTTGTCTATATATCAGTTCCAATAATAACGAAACAGTACTTGTTGAGCAAGTGGAGCTGCATTACTAAACCTACCTTAGTTCCAATAATATGCATGTCACGTGTATGCCAATAGTAGGACCAATAAAGTTTAATTTACAAACAAAAAGGCTATATAATTAACTTGATGAAAAAACAAAAAAGATATAAAATTTGATTCTGATATAGGATACCCATCTCAACTTTCCTCACATGATAAAGCCACTTGGTTTAATTTGTTCTTGTTGGGTCCTATCTCCTTTGATCAATTCTAGATCTGATCATATATATTCAATTTTTGGCTTTGTATGTAGATGGAATTGTTTAATTTCCACGTTTGAGAGGAATGTCATTTCCGTCACATGTAATGCAATGCATGTAGCCATGTACCAAGCTTTATGATTTTGGTGGATCCAACTTTAATTTGGCAACAACGTTACCACTTTATTTTGTAACATCAATAAGTGTCCCCCATGTATATCCTCCGCCACCTTTTTGTGTGAGTTGTTATTGTAGACAACTAAATAAGTGTTTTTAAGAAATTTGAATTTGAATTAGCAGATAGTTTTTTTTATTTGTTTAATAATACACTATATTTTGTATCATTTGACATATACATAGTAAATATATAGACTTTTTTTCTAATCTCTTATCTTAATTTCTAAGATTATTCAAGTGCTGCATATTTAGTAACTTGATTACAATCATCATCACATAATGAACAACAATTATATTAGATGTATATTAAAATTAATCATTAAAATCAATTCAGTACAACTCAGTCTTCAAATAAGAAAGAAAATAAAAAACAAGTAACTCTTCTAATTTTTGACCAACTAATACGTGAAAATGAGTATTTAAATTAATTTCATAATAATATAAAAAATAAAATATTGATTAAATTGACTAATATTAATAAAAAATATTGAATTTCTATCATTTCTCACTTGGAAAATATATGCAGGCCTAGGCAAATGCCATTTCTCAAGAAAGATTACTGAAAGGTTGATGCTGCAAAAAACAAGCTCAGGCGAAAACAATTTAGATTAGAAATAAGTTGAGAGGGTTGTATATCCTGAAATCAGCATAGTTATGTAATGTGGGGATTGGAAGAGAATTATAGAAAGAAAGGAGATGGTCCCAGAAGCGTGTGGAATGCATGTTGGTGGTGTGTGAATGACACGTAACGCGTTTACGTTTGTCACCATCGTCAGTTGGGCATGTGTTCGTTGCATCATCACCTGTGTCTCGCTCACGGTTCCTATTGTGGGCCCCACTTCAGTTTTAATTAAAGCCGGTAATCTCGATTAAGGCCCCGAATCCAATACCCCAATTATATTTTTAAAAAGTTGATAAACATCCGAGTATTTTTTTATTTAATTTTTTTTAAGTAGGTCTAACATTATTACATTAATAAAAATTATTATCATTAAAAGAGTTCTTCTTCTCCTTTTTTTTTTCATCTTTATTTTTTCTTCTTCTTCTTTTTTCTTCTCTTTTTTTTCACACTCGTTTACGTATAGAGCTTTTATTTTTTTGCCTTCTTTTTTAATTCCTTATCTTTTTTCTTCTTTTTCGCGTTTCTTTTTCTTTACGTATTTTTTTATCGTCATTCTTTTGTTATTGTTATTGTTATATTTTTTTTCTTTTTTGCCTTCTGTCCCTGGTAAAAAAGCAGTAGAAAGTGAGGAGAAAGAGTTTTGAATTGTACATAACAGAAATGAACCGAAATTATATTCAGAAATAAACTGAAATTATATTTAAAAAGAATCGAAAATTAAATTCAGAATGTAAACTTATTTAAAAACAAGTACAGACTAAATGCACCTTGTTTAAATTCAGAATAAATCGAAATTACTTAATAATTATGACACACAAACTTAATTTGAAAACAAACTCACAAACTAAATTGAATCATGAACAAAACCACATCCAAATCCATCAAAATAATTTTGCAACATTATGTGTTTCTTCTTCTTTATTTGATTAGATAAACAAGACAAAAGAAAGAAAAACATGATGAGAAATTTTGAGGAATTTTTTCTTCTTATTTCTTCTTATTTCTTTGATTTTTCTTCTCTCTTAGTTTTATTCCTCTCAAAATAGTGAAACAAGAAGAATCATAACAAAATAATCCACTCAGAGATGAACCAAAATTATATTAAAAAATGAACTGAAATTATATTTAGAATGAACTGAAATAGTTCATTCTAAATATAATTTCAATTCATTTCTAAATATAATTTCGGTTTATTTTTGTTATGCACAATTTAAAACTCTTCTTTCTCACCTTATACTGCTTCTTCACTATAGAGAAGGAGGAAAAGATAAAAAATACAACAGCAATAACAACAAAAGAATAACAATAAGGAAAAAATACATGAAGAGAAGAAGGAACGTGAAAAAGAAGGAGGAGAATGAGGAGGAGGAGGAGGAGGAGGAACGTGAACAAAAAAAAACGAAGAACAAGAAGACGCTCTGTGTATAAATGAGTGTAAAGAGGAGGAGGAGGAAGAGAAGCGCGGGAAGAAAAGAAGAAAAAAGTCAAAAAACGCATGTCTCTAACTTACTTGAATAAATTTAGATGCTAAAATTATTTGAATGTGGAGAGTAATTATATTGTTTAATCTTTCAGCCTTATGTTTATTCTTTAATTTTGGATTATCGTGAAGAAAAAAAATTAAAATTTATTTTATTTTATATTTATTATTATTATTATTATTATTATTATTAAATAAAATAAGTTTTGATTATTTTTTATTAATTTTTTGT
>NC_029774.3:133225679-133226706 GCF_000817695.3 Arachis duranensis | reverse complement strand
ATTAATTTTTTATTTTAAAAAAATTTGATCACTTTCTCACTATTTTTGCTATTGGCTTTTTTACCTATTTGTTACTGTTTCTAGAATTAATTAAACAAATTGCCACTTTTTTCTTCACTCGTCTTGCGATTCAATATTTTTTCTCAAAATAAATATTTCTAAACAAAGAATATAGAAGCAAGAGCACGAACAAGTACGACAGATATATAAACATTAAGGGCAATAGAGCATGAACCCATAATGTGGACACCATAAGTCCATGACTGGGATAGAGATATTTGACTGTGTGATAATATGTTTATGTAAAAGTACATAGCATATAGGGTTACATTACATAATAACAAATACACATAATGAATAGTGATGAGGAGGAATTTTAAGCATATAGTTGGTAGTTGGTAGCTTTGTAAATTTTAAAAGGTTAAATTTAATGGTATTATATATTTTTTTAAAATGTTTGAAAATATTTTAGATCATTTTAAAATATTTTAAAATATTTTAGAAGATTTTAAAATACTTTAAAAGACTCTAAAAGATTTTAAAAAGTCATAAAATATTCTAAAAAAATATAGATGTATATAAAAATATAAAAAATAATATGAAATAATTTAAAAAATTTTTAAAAAATGTGATAGGATAAATATTTATAGTAAAAATTTTAAATGATTAATTTAGACCATTAATTAAATTTAATCTTAACTATTTTTTGAAGAGGTGAATAATTATAAATAAAAATCAGAATTAAAATTTGTATGTGTGAGTAAGTAAACTGACTTGGTCTTAAGATTGAATAAATCTAAGTACCACGATAACATTAAAGTGTGTCTATAGTCATAACAATTGGATCATCATAAAATTTTTTTGACCACCAGATAAATTAAAAAAAAAAACATAAAATAAAAAAGTATTATATCTAAATTTAAATTTTTAAAATATTAAATTAATAAATTTTTCATCCTTATAAATTTTTACTCTTTCATATTTTTGATATAAACTAATTCTTTTATATTACTCATATTTACTACCT
>NC_029774.3:133224871-133225632 GCF_000817695.3 Arachis duranensis | reverse complement strand
ATCAATATTTTAATTATTTTTATTATTGATATAAATTATAAAAATATATATAATATATATTAATTAAAATCAACAAAAATATTTTTAGTACATTTAAAATTTTTTCCTACTTAATACTCGTGGGCCAGACTCCGAACCTGCTGAAAATTGGAACATCAGACGTGAATGGAGCCTTGGGGAGTTGAAGGACCACATACATACATAATTCTGTAGCTTTATATGTCCCGTGACTATATATTTATCAAGGAGAATTTTAGTGTATAGAACAAAAGTGGTACAGATTTAAAGATTTGTCTACACCACACTTTCTAAAGCCACACTTTAAACCGTAACTCTAAAAAAAAAAAAAGCGTCAGCTAATGGAAAAAAGTAAATTAAAAGATTTAAGAGAAGAAATAATCAAATTATCAAAATTAATAGACCAAAAATTAATGATTTTAACTAATGTTAACTGTAATGACACCGAATTCTTAAAATCAATACAAAATGATTTTTCTCAAAATCTTTATTTTACTATAAGTTTTGTTGAAGGACTTCAAAAACCTGAAAAAACTTATTTTTCACACGGAATTGCTAAGAAATGTTACCATGGAAATGATTCCCCACATCTTTATCATACTTTTAACCCACAATTAAATTCTATAGTAGATATGCTTGAAGAAATATTAGTATTCATAAAATTTCAAAGAAATAAAGAAAAAGAGAATCCCAAAGAAGAAAAATTTCAAAATATAATCAACATAACAGATCTAAAAGTAAAA
>NC_029774.3:133221684-133224651 GCF_000817695.3 Arachis duranensis | reverse complement strand
TAAGTGACGAAGAACCAGCAATTTCAATACAAGTAAAAAATGAAGCTGGAACATCTAAAGATAACCAATCTCAATATAAATGGGAAACATGTTTTGATAATTATGTTTCAAAAAAAGGTTTATAAATAAAGATTCAAAATATACAAAAATACCATCAAAATACGTTTCTAAAATCCAGGAAATGGAAGGAGAAAGAATGCTTGATTTAGATTGTAAAAAGAATGAAAAAGAAATTTTCGAAAATTGGTTGAATTCTTTTTTATTAGAAGCTTTTACTAATCCAAAGCTTAGTGAATTGTCTGGAAGAGATATTTGGAATTATATAGGGTTTCATACTAAAGGAACTATAAGAGATTATATGACATCAATAGAAAACCAAATAATAGAAGATTTAGCAACAAAAATAACAGCTTATGATAAGATATTATATATAATGATGATTCTATATAAAGAATTTTTTGGAAAAAATATTATAGATCATAAACAAGAAGTCTATAGTAAAGAATATCAAGAAGCAAAAAACCATTTAGCTAATATCCAGATATATGATCTATGTAATGTGGAATCTTATATATGTGAATATAGAATACATTATTACAAATTAAAAGAAGAAGATAAAAATCATTATCTTAGTATGTATATAACAAAACTTCCATATCCTGCTAATGAATTTATAATGGGAAGATTTATAAGAGAAATAAATAGAGGGACAATTGAAAATAATTTTGGTGGAGCAACCGCTGCAATAAGAGAGGAAATAAAAGAGCGTTGTATGCAAGAAGCAACTCAAAAAAGATTTGCAAATATAATTAGAATCTGCTGTCAGAATAATGAAGAGATACCCCAAAAATATGGGCTTAATAAAAATTTTCAGAGAAAGAAAAAATATCAATTTAGAAAAAGAAAATACTATCCAAACTGGAGAAAAAAGAGGTATTTTAGAACAAGAAATAACAGTAAAAACAAAAGGCAAAAAAGTGACTATTGCCCAAATAAAAAAGAAAACTGTAAGTGCTGGTATTGCCAAGAAGAAGGACATTATGCAAATGAATGTCCAAAAAAGAAGGATAAAAAAGACCTTACCAAACAATTAGAAATTGCTAAGTAAAAAGAAGGATAAAAAAGATCTTACTAAATAAATAGAAATTGCTAAGTCTTGTTTCATGGACCATTAGAAGAATCTGATGATAATTTAGACTATATTTTTGAATATGTCTCAGAAACAGACTTAGATACTGAGTAATAATGCCACATTTATTACTATAAAAATAACAGAAAAATTTATAAATTCTTTTATAGATTCTGGAGCAACACAATGCTTTGCTAGTTTAAATATAAAACTTGATTGGAAAAAATTAAAGAAACCATTAAGAGTTAGAATAGCTGATAAATCAATACATAAAATTGACCAAAAAACAGAGATGACTGAAATTTTTATTCAAAATTATAGGTTCATTGTTCCATCTATATATATGTTAGATTCTGGAATGGATTTTATCATAGGAAATAACTTTTTAAAACTATATCATCCATTCATTCAAGAATTAACATATGTAGTTTTAAAAGCTCCACATGATTCTTCAATAAATCAAAAATCAAAACGTATAAAAATACCAACTACTACTATAGATAAGATCTTAAAATTTTAAATATTTTCTATATTAGAAACATGTTATTTAAATTTATACTTTCAGATAAACATTCCAAAAAATAATCTTGAAATAAAGATAGAAAAACTTTTGGATGAAATTTGTGCTGAAAATCCTCTAGATATTAAAAATACAAATAACGAATTAGTAAACATTAAATTAAAAGATCCTACAAAAGAGATAAATATTCCAAATAAAATTCCTTATTCAGATCCTATAAAAGAGATAAATGTTCCAAATAAAATTCCTTATTCTGCAAGAGATAAAGAAGAGTTCTCTTTAGAATGTAAAGATCTTTTGGAAAAAGGAATTATAAGATTAAGTAAAAGTCCTCATGTAGCTCCAGCCTTTTATGTCGAAAACAATAATGAAATTAAAAGGGGAAAACGAAGAATGGTTATTAACTATAAGAAGATGAATGAAGCAACTATTGGTGATGCTCATAAACTTCCAAGAAAAGATTCTATTTTAGAAAAAATAAAAGGAGCGACTTGGTTTTCATCTCTCGACGCAAAATCAGGATATTGGCAACTTCGTTTAGACGAAGAAACAAAGAAATTAACTGCTTTTACTTGCCCAACAAAAGAATCAACAAGTGTGTTACTCTATGAATGGAATGTATTACCATTCAGATTAAAACAAGCTCCAGGTATTTATCAAAGATTTATGGAAGAAAATCTAAAAGAGTTAAATAAATTTGTTTTAGTATACATTGATGATATACTAATTTTTACAAAACAGGATAAAAAAGATCATCTTCAAAAATTATTAATAGTTTTAGAAAGATGTAAAGAAAAAGGATTAGTTCTTAGCAAAAAGAAAGCAAGAATAGCAAAACAAGAAATGGAGTTTCTTGGATTAATTCTATCCACTCAAGGAAAGCTAAAACTTCAGCCAAATGTCCTAGAAAAGGTAAATTTATTTCCTAATAAAATAGAAGATAAAAAACAATTACAAAGATTTTTAGGATGTATAAATTATATTTCTGATCAAGGATTTTTAAAGAATATAACAGAATACACTAAAAGCTTATTTCCAAAAATAAGTACTAAAAAAGAATGGAAATGGGATGAAAAAGACAGTATGCAAATTCAAAGGATTAAACAATTATGTGAAAAATTTCCAGAACTTTATATTCCAGAAGAAAATGACTACTTAATAGTAGAAACAGATGCTTCAGACATAACCTGGTCAGGATGTCTAAAAGCTAAGAAAGCTATAAAAAGTTTGGAACAAGAAAAAGAATCACTAGATTCTAAACATTCCCCAAAGGAATTACTTTGCAGATATATTTCAGGGACTTTTACTCCAACAGAAC
>NC_029774.3:133218052-133219684 GCF_000817695.3 Arachis duranensis | reverse complement strand
CTAAATAAAGGAAGTTTTTCTCCAGAAAGGTACGCCTTTATCCTAATCTCTTAAGTTATGTATTATTTAGAAAGTTTATAATTAACGGAAGAATCTGATTATTATAGATTATCTGCCTTATTAGACAATGAAAAACAGACTGTTCTAAAAACAGAATTAAACCTTAAATCAAATGAAAATTTTAACAAACAAAATCTTTTAAAAGAAGTTTTTAATAGAAAAAATATAATATACTATGGAAAAATTCAACTTGAAGCCCCTATAAAGATAAAATCTGCTAATGGAGAACTTGAAATAGCTTTGATAAATGATGAAGAATTGAGTAAACAGATTGAGAAAATTAAGGATCAACAAAAAGATCTAAAATTGGATGGATTCATATTAGTACTATACAAGTCTTAATCAAATCTACATATATGAAAGGAATTAATTCACTAATAAGCTTAGCAATATGTGACAAAAGAATTACTGATGACCCAATTGATCAAATAATTGGAATTGTTCATGGAAACTTGGTAAATGTAAATGTTAAATTCAATGCCCATCTTGGATATGCTATACCTTTATCAACTGAAAATCTTGGAAGATCTATAAGTTTGGCTTATAAATTTCAGAGAAAGAATCTAATGGAACAAGACGATGAACCATTTTCAATTACATATGCAATAAATTATGCTTTAACAAATAGTCATCATAGTATAATATTTAAAAACAGAGAAAGAATGTATGTCGATGAATTATTTCAGAAAATTGTAAAGACATAAATACCAAAATATAAAGCTATTGAAAACCCAGTTCTTTTACTAAAAGAACCATCCGGAAAATTAGTTTCGTCGAATTTTCAAATAAGAGAATCCAAAATTAATAGCCCTTTAAGTTTATCTAAGTTAAAGATTAAAGAAGAAAATTCTGAAATAAAAGAATTAACAAAAAAGGTCGAAAAACTAAATGAAACCCTAAACATTAAATTATGACAATAAATAAAGAAAAATATATGTAACTTATCAAGACAAGAAACAAGAGCTCTTTGAAAGAAAAAATCGGTTGAATTATTTACAGTTTTCTGAAATAAATCAAAGAGCATTTGAAGCTCTAAAAATAATCTATGACAAATTGAAAGGAGAAGTTGAAGAGTTAGAAAAATCAATAGAATCTTTAGAAAATAGTGATGAATCGATGATAGAATTTGCAGAAATTCTAAGATAAATAATGAAGTATACAAAGATTGAAAGACCAGAAAACAAAATAAAAAGAAAAAGGGCGAAAAAATTAAAAAATAAAATAAAAGAGTATAAAAGGGAATTAAATAATCTTCAATTCGAAATTAATGATCTTATAATAAAAAGGATAGAAATAAGAACAAATATAAACAAGTTGGAGCTAAACTTAAAAAATTTATAAATGACTGGAACACCATATTATGACTTAAAAGAATTAAAGCTGTTGAAAGAAAAAATGGAGAATGAAGTTGAAAAATTAAAAAGATATTTAGAAACAACAGAAAGTGTAGAAATAAAAGAAGTTATTGAGGATTTGAGAAGTTATAGACAAACAGATAAAAGATTTTATATACAATAATCAAAGCAAAAAAGAATATTGTAAACTAAAACAAGATTGAAAAACTATAAAAAT
>NC_029774.3:133214504-133217968 GCF_000817695.3 Arachis duranensis | reverse complement strand
AAAAATATTTTAATATTTTATTAATATTAAAATATGTTACGGCCCGGCCCAGAATCAGCTTTGGGTCGACCCGACCCGAGCAACACCCGACCCGGACATGCGCCCTCCAACCGACCCGGACACGCGTCCTGTACGGCTCACACACGGCTGCAGGACAGCGTCCTTGGGAATATGGGCCTGTCCCATAAGGGGCCCACTACTGACATATATATAAGAGGAAGATTGGCTCTTCCCCCGAGGTACGTCACATCTTTTCAACCCTTTATTCTGCTCACCTGCACATTGCTGACTCGAGCGTCGGAGTGTCTTTGCAGGTGGCACCCCCCCTCTTCATCATCTCTCCACAACAAGTGCCCGGCTACTCGTCCACCCGTAAGCAGTGCGACCCAAGCCAACGCGTTCTCACCCCTACACCTGTCTACCCGATCTGTTCGGAACCCGACGAACTAACATTGGCGCCGTCTGTGGGGACTTCTTTGCCTGAATGGAAGTCGCGCCAGGTCCCGGCGACCGAGCTCGAGCAGCCGGAGCGGAAGGGGCAGCCTCCGTCGCCTCGCAAAGGGGAGGCCGGAGATCCCCCCAACAACACACGAGAACCCGACCATTCGGGGGAACGGGTGGCGATAGCGCCATAATAATGCAAGAGCTACGCCACAGAGTCCAGAACCTAGAACGACAGCTAGCCGACCGGGAGAGGGATGGATGGTCTACCGATCCAAGCTACACCCCGTCTCCCGGGGGCGAGGAGGAAGAGAGCTCTCACCGAAGCCACTCACGGCGTATATCTGCATCCCGGACGGAAACAGAGGAATCACCTATTCCAAGAAGACGGAACGACACGGTCATCTACTCTCGCGGCAGACAAACTCGCCCAACGATAAGAGGTCGTGAGGACGGAGAAGGGAAATTCGAGAGAACACGACAACCTGTGATAATGGGTGTCACGCCGTTCCACCGATCTATCCTCGAGGTCCGGTTGCCGAAACACTTCGACAAACCAACGGACATGAGGTATGACGGAACTCAAGACCCTCTAGAACACCTCACGGCCTTCGAGGCCAGGATGAATCTAGAGGGAGTAGGGGACGAAGTAAGATGTCGCGCCTTCCCGGTAACTCTAGCAGGACCAGCGATCAGATGGTTTAATGGCCTCCCTCAAGGCTCCATTTACAGTTTCCCGGACATCAGCCGCGCCTTCCTGGCCCAATTCACAACACGAATAGCAAAAGCCAAGCATCCTATCAACCTTCTCGGGGTAACCCAGAGACAGGGAGAGCCGACCAGAAGGTACTTGGATCGGTTCAACGACGAATGCTTGGAAATCGACGGCTTAACCGACTCGGTGGCCAGTCTCTGCCTGACAAACGGCCTCCTCAACGAGAACTTCCGAAAACACGAGTCGTGGCAGCCAATAAGCGGCAGTCCGGTTACGGCCAGGCTCGGCAGTCCGGGGGAGACGGTGAGAGGGCAAAAGAAAAGGCTAGGGAGGAGGCATCAAACAAAGCACCTAGGCCGTTCCCTCGAGTTGGGAAATTTACTAACTACACTCCACTCACCCTCCCCATAGTGGAAGTCTATCAACAAATAGCTGAGAAGGGAATTCTTCCGAAGCCCCGACCACTCAAGGACCGCACGGGTGGAAACAAGAACTTTTATTGTGATTACCATAAGGGATATGGCCATCAAACACAGGACTGTTTCGACCTGAAGGATGCATTAGAACAAGCGATAAGGGAGGGAAAACTAGCAGCGTTCTCCCATCTCATCAGGGAGCCGAGAAGGCGTTATCGCGACCAGGATGAGGAAGGCAAGACACGCTCGGCCAAGAGGCGACAGGAGCCCGAAGATAGAGACCATGGCCTCACTGTGATAAACGTGGTAACAGCAAAAAACACTGCACCAAAGTCCCGGTCGGCACACAAGAAAGACGCCAAGGTTCTGGCGATCTCATCTCCACCAGTGCAGAGCGCCAAAAAACCTCCATCCATTTCTTTCGGCCCATAAGACCAATGGTTCAGCGACGCCCCAGAAAACCCTCCCATGGTCATAACGGCCAGGGTGGGAACCGGCCTCGTCAAACGGATCCTTGTCGACACTGGAGCCGATTCAAACATCATGTTCCGCAACGTGTTCGACGCACTGGGGCTGAAGGACACCGACCTGACGACTCATCAGCACGGGGTTATCGGGTTAGGCGACCACTTCATCAAACCAGATGGAGTCATTTCCCTACCGATCTCGGTGGGACAGGTGCAAGGTCGCAGATCGGCGATGGCCGAGTTCGTAATCCTCCGAGACTCTACAGCTTACAACATCATCTTGGGAAGAAAAACAATCAATGATTTTGAGGCCATAATCAACACCAAGCTGCTAGTTATGAAGTTTGTCACCGATGATGGATCCATAGGGACCATAAGGGGAGACCTCGAGACGGCGGTCGCTTGTGACAACGCCAGTCTTTCCCTCAGAAAGAAATCCAAAGAAGCATCTGGTGTATTCCTAGCCGACCTTGATGCCAGAGTAGAGGACAAGCCGAGGCCGGAACCAGAAGGGGACCTGGAGAAATTTAGCATCGGTGACGAAGGGGAAAAGTTCACATTCGTTAACAAGAACCTCCCACATGAGCTGAAGAAGCCTTTGATTGAAATGATAAGGGCCAACAGGGACCTGTTCGCATGGACACCAGCCGACATGCCGGGCATAGATCCACAAATCATCTCACATCACCTAGCCGTCAAACCGGAAGCACGGCCAGTGGCTCAACGAAGGAGAAAGATGTCGGCGGAAAGAGCAGAGGAGGTAGCCAAGCAAACGGCCGGCCTCCTAGAAGCAGGCTTCATACGAGAAGTGGACTACTCGACGTGGCTCTCAAATGTGGTATTGGTGAAAAAACACAATGGCAGATGGAGAATGTGCGTGGACTACTCTGACCTTAACAAAGCATGCCCCAAAGATTGCTTCCCCCTCCCCAACATAGATGCACTCGTCGACGCCGCGGCGGGATACCGGTATCTGAGTTTCATGGACGCCTACTCTGGTTACAATCAGATACCGATGCACCGACCAGACAAAGACAAAACGGCGTTCATAACGCCAGGAGGAACTTTCTGCTATAAGGTAATGCCATTTGGCTTGAAAAATGCGGGGGCGACATATCAAAGGCTGATGAACAGGATATTCCATGACCTCATAGGGAAAACGGTTGAAGTTTACGTGGACGACATACTGGCAAAAACAACGCGACCTGACGACCTCCTAAACGACCTAGCAAGTGTCTTTGCGTCCCTCCGTCAACACGGTATGAGGCTAAACCCCCTCAAGTGCGCCTTCGCCATGGAAGCCGGCAAGTTCCTGGGATTCATGATAACTCAGAGAGGGGTAGAAGCTAACCCGGAGAAATGCCAGGCAATACTTCAGATGAAGAGCCCGGGCTGTATCAAGGACGTCCAGAGGTTGGCAGGACG
>NC_029774.3:133178491-133214379 GCF_000817695.3 Arachis duranensis | reverse complement strand
CGAATGGACACCCGCGTGCGAAGAAGCCTTTCAACACTTCAAGGAAATCCTGGTGGCACCTCCCGTTCTCGGAAAGCCAAGGGACGGAGAACCACTATACCTATACCTCGCTATAACAAGCGAAGCCCTGGCCGCAGTACTAGTACGGGAGGACGGGAAAACCCAACAGCCAGTCTACTTCATAAGCAGGGCTCTGCAAGGAGCAGAATTAAGATATAGCAAGTTAGAAAAGCTAGCCTTAGCACTCCTGACTTCCTCGAGAAGATTAAAACAGTACTTCCAGAGTCACCAAGTGGTCGTCAGAACGGACCAAGGGATCCGGCAAGTTCTCCAAAAACCCGACCTGGCGGGAAGAATGATGACTTGGTCCATCGAACTCTCCCAATATGACATACGGTATGAGCCCCGGCAAGCCATCAAGGCGCAGGCCATGGCGAATTTTTTGGTTGAAGTAACAGGAGATCCAGGCGAAGACATGAGTACACGGTGGAAGCTCCATGTGGACGGAGCCTCCAACCAGACCTTCGGAGGAGCCGGGATCATCCTAGAAAGTCCGAACGGGGTCGTATACGAACAGTCGATTAGATTCGAGTTCCCCATCTCGAACAACCAAGCAGAATACGAGGCCCTCATAGGAGGCTTGACCCTAGCAACAGAGGTCGGCGCAAGAAGGCTGGAAATATGCAGCGATTCTCAAGTAGTCACTTCCCAAGTAAACGGTAGCTATCAAGCCAGAGACCCCTTGTTGCAGAAATACTTGGAAAAGGTCAAAAGCTTGAGCCAAAAGTTCGAAAAAGTCACGGTCCAGCATGTACCCAGAGAAAGGAACACACGAGCAGACCTCCTATCAAAATTAGCTAGCTCGAAGCCAGGAGAAGGAAACCGGTCTCTCATCCAAGACATGACAAGGGAACCAGCAATCGCACTACACATAACAACCCTAAGTTCTTCATGGCTAGACCCCATCACCAACTACCTAGAACATGGCCAAGTCCCTGGTGATGAAAAGGATGCGGTGAAATTAAGGAGAGAAGCAGCCAAATACGCTGTCATCCAAGGACAGCTGTTCAGAAAAGGGCTCAGCCAACCCCTACTGAAGTGCCTACACCCCGACCAGACGGACTATGTCCTCAGGGAAGTCCACGAGGGCTGCTGTGGGCACCACATCGGAGGCAGAGCCCTAGCAAGGAAGTTAATCCGAGCGGGGTACTACTGGCCGTCGATGATGGCAGATTCCAAAGAGTTCGTCAAAAAATGCATAAAGTGCCAACGGAACGCCAACTTTGCCAAGGCACCGGCCTCCGAGTTAAGCTTGCTAACGACCTCCCGGCCATTCGCTCAATGGGGTGTCGACCTCTTAGGGCCCTTCCCGGTTGGCCCTGGGCAGGTCAAATATCTCATAGTGGCAATTGATTACTATACCAAATGGATAGAAGCTGAGCCACTAGCTAGCATATCCTCAGCCAATTGCAGAAAATTCATGTGGAGGCAGGTGATAACACGATTCGGGATACCAGAAGTCGTCATCTCGGACAACGGCACACAATTTACTGACAAGAAGTTCACAGAATTTCTCAACGGCCTGGGTATAAGGCAAAGGTTCTTTTCGATAGAACATCCTCAGACGAACGGACAAGTGGAGTCCGCCAACAAGGTTATCCTTTCAGGGCTAAAAAAGAGGTTGGACAATAAAAAGGGTGCTTGGGCTGACGAGCTGGCATCGGTCCTCTGGTCTTACCGAACAACCGAGCAATCCTCCACTAAGGAAACTCCTTTCCGACTAACGTACGGGGTGGATGCAGTAATACCCGTAGAGATCGGTGAACCAAGTCCGCGATTGCTTTTGAAAGGAGTGGAGGAAACCATAGAAAAGGACCTGGTAGATGAAGCCCGGGAAATGGCCCATTTGACGGAAACAGCGCTAAAACAAAGAATAGCTCTGCGCTACAACACCAAAGTGCTCAAGAGGGACTTTGAGCCTAACGACCTCGTCCTGAGACAGAATGATATCGGCCTGCCGACCCCCGGAGAGGGCAAGCTAGCGGCAAACTGGGAAGGTCCCTTCAGAGTCAAAAAGGCGATGGGAAAAGGAGCCTTTAAGTTAGAAAGGCTCGATGGCAAGGAGGTCCCGAGGACATGGAACGCGGACAACCTTAGAAGATTCTACTCCTAGAAGACGGAACGACATGCCGGCCAATCTAGCTAAGTAGTCAATTTGTCATTTATAGTAACTTTCAAGTCTTTTATGTGGTTACCGAATAGAATATACTTGTGCAAATTCTCCACCATATTTTATCTAAGTTTTTCAGATAAACCATCCCGTCGTGACTAACAACAACGTGCGACCCGGGACTGATCACCCCGGGAAGCCGTCAACCACCGTTGTAACAAACAACTACACGAAAGGCCACGGGCCGCCGGTCTAAACGACTTCAAACCAAAACGGTTAATAGGAACAATAACACGAACAACCGAGTAAACGACAAATATAAACCAAAACGGTTAGAAATGATAACGCACTCAGACAAATAAAAGGTTTATCGCGACAACACGAGCAAGCAACCAATAAAGGTCATTGTTCACAAGCCAAAAGAAAAACGGCTAATAGTCCACAAAGCCAAAAACGGCAAAAACTAAAATAGTTTACAAGTCAAAATAAAGCGGCTAAACAAGAACTATAAACAGAAGGATCACTTCATGGAGGCATCGACAACCTTGCCATCATGGATAACCTTACGAACACCAATTGCCGACGTGTCGAACTCAGGGGCAATAATTTTAACTTGAGCTTTAAGGGCTTCCTCGGTAGCCAGGATCGCCCCCCTGCCCTGTTTGACGACGTCCTTGTACTTTGCCTTCCATGTTGACAGCTCGGCCTCCACAGCCCGCTTCTCTTCCTCAACTTCAGCCACCCGCTTTTGCGCCGCACCGACCTGTCCTTCCAGAGCCATCTCACGCTCGACTAAACGTTCAATCGTCGCGTCCGACTCTTTCTGTTTCTTCTCGGCAGCTGTTAACTTTTGTTCAGCGGCGGTAGCTTTCTGCTCAGCTGTGGTGGCCTTCTTCTCGGCAGCGTCCAACTTTCCCGAAGATTGAGTCAGCTGCTCCCGGAGAGTTTCCACTTCATTTTTTAATTCATTGTTGGCCTTCCCACTAGCCTCCAGCCTCCTCCGAAGGGACTCCATCCCGGACAGCTCAAACTCAGCCTTCCGGGCTATCACGGCGCCGCGCAGGAGCGTTCGGTACATCCACCTCGCTTGCCCGGCAAGGGAAGACTCGTGGAAGTACTCCTCAGTGCCGGGGATCAGTTGGGTATCTATAAAATTGCTTGCGTCGAAATTCCTCTCCATAACGGTGAGGACCCCCTCGGGACTAGAGGACGCCTTCCTTTTCCTTTTAGGGGTGGGGATGACCACCTCCACATCATCGTCAGGGGCAGACGTCGAACCCCCCTGGCCTACCACTTCGCGAGGAGGAGAGGCATGAACCGCTTTCTCGACCTCGTCCTGGGCAGCTTGGGTCGAGATCCCGGTTCCCCCAACCACGCCCTCCGGCCCTGAAGTAGTTTTGTCCTCCGGAAGAGCTGTAGACGTCTCAGCGGCGGACTGCTCATTATCCTCCTCATCATCACCGCCGCCAAGGAAAGTCTGAAACAAGTCGGGAAGACCCGTCACGGACGCAGACATATCCACTGCAGGAAAACAAGGAAGGTCGGTTATCGTCACACAATATCAACAAGAGGAAAAAAGACAAAGGGAAAAGTAAAAAGCTTCTCACAAATATAGTTACGGCCGGACTCCCGGTCACCCATGAGGAGATGGGGATTTACCGGGTTCTTCCCAAAAACTGCGTTTAGCACCTCGGTAATTTGCTGATCTACTGCCGACATGTTTTTATAAATTACCTTAATAAAACTATTGGCTCCTGCCCCGAAGCTCCAATAAGTCGGGATGAGCCGTACCCCCTCCAAAGACAACCAAAAGGGGTGACGACCTTTGGCCGGACGGACCTTAAAATACTTGTCCTTAAACCCATGGTAAGAATCTTCGAACAAGCCGAAAATCTTCCGACCCTGGGCAGCCCGGAAAGACATGAACCCTTTTCTATGTTTCCCCTCCTTGGAAGGGTTTGTGAGGGTGAAGAAAAAGAGGAAAACATCCACGGACACCGGCAGTTCGAGATATTCACAGACCATCTCGAAACAGCGGATCGAGGCCCAGCTGTTCGGATGCAACTGCGACGGTGACACGGAAATTCGGTTTAAGAGTGCCATTTGGAAGGCTGAGAACGGAATGCGAACTCCGACTTGAGTGAACATGGCTTTGTAGAACCAAATCCAGTCGGCGACCTGGCTGGGTCGGAAGTTGATTTCATACAAACGCTCGTGAGGAGCCGGGACGAAAACGTCGTAATTGGCCTCCTCGTCGGTCCCGCCGCACAAATACCCGGCTTGTCGGAACTCGGTGAGCTCCTCCTCGCCCATTTGATTGGGTGAATCCCTTATATCAGAGACGACCCAAGCATATTGGTCGTACGCCGCGGGGTTAACGGATGCCCGGGAGACCGTGCGAGCCATACCTACATGGGGGTACCATCCAGTTAGTCTAAGAGATCGGTCGCTCAAGCCGAACACGAACACCACCCTCACGACTTCCCGACTAAGGCCAAACAAGACTAAATGGCTAAAAAGAACGAGAAAAAACCTACCCTGGAATGGTACTTTTCCCCCTACACATAACAACCCTAAGTTCTTCATGGCTAGACCCCATCACCAACTACCTAGAACATGGCCAAGTCCCTGGTGATGAAAAGGAGGCGGTGAAATTAAGGAGAGAAGCAGCCAAATACGCTGTCATCCAAGGACAGCTGTTCAGAAAAGGGCTCAGCCAACCCCTACTGAAGTGCCTACACCCCGACCAGACAGACTATGTCCTCAGGGAAGTCCACGAGGGCTGCTGTGGGCACCACATCGGAGGCAAAGCCCTAGCAAGGAAGTTAATCCGAGCGGGGTACTACTGGCCGTTGATGATGGCAGATTCCAAAGAGTTCGTCAAAAATTATATAAAATATTTAAAATATTTTTTATTTTAATAAATAATAATATATATTATTTTTAAATTTATTTAAAATTATATATTTAAAATAAAATTAAGCACATTAATATATAATAATATTTAAATATATTTAGATATGTTTAAATTTTTTTATTAAAATAGAATTAAACACAATAAACACAACCATTCAGCAAAATATCTGTAATTTATAGATTATCATGCAACCTTAATTAATTGCCTCTCAATCATGTACGTCCAACATTTTAGGAAACTAGCATTCGACGTCATCTTTCAATTTCCAGATTCAGGAAAAACCGAAAAACTGCTCAACCTAAAGTCAAAAACAGTCATACTATACAAATATGCAAAATTTACCTTCCCCAAAAAAAAAAATCTCGCATAATATTTATGTAAAATTTTTTATTCGTTTCAATTTTTGTCATAAATAATCTGACATTGGTTATATTAATTTAACGTGTACAATGTGGAGTGTGGAGGGAAGATGTTCCCAAATCATTTACTCTCACTGAATTATTAAACTTTAAATTGTTTTTTAAATATATCAATACACTAATATTTTAATAATTTTTAACAATTAATCTTAATTATAAAAAATATATAATATATATAATTAAAATTCACAATTAAAATTTATTAAAATACTAATATATCAATATACTTAAAAACTTTCCTAAACTTTACTAATAACGGATACGGAACCAGAAAGAAAAGGCTTACTAGTTCATCAACGTGCGTAAGGAAATATTAGTATATTATTAATTACTCTTGTCCTTTTCGTTTAATTATAGGTAGAGTGATATGAAGAAAAAAGGATTGGGAAATTCAATTAATATCTCCGAATCTTACTTAGCAGGGACTCTGCTCTATTGGGTATAGATAGTGAACAGTGTACAAACAAATAAAGAAAGGAGCACTCCTTGTCTTCTTTTAGTCTTTGAACATATCCTTTTCCCGTGACTATTATCAACATTATTCAAATTTATTTTCTTTCTATTTAGGACCATGATGATAATGATATTTCATATATATCAATATATCTATCTTATTCCTAGTCCTACTATCTAAGCTCTTGAACAAATCTATTTATCTATTATAATAGATAAAAAAAATCAGAGTAGTGTTATAATAAATAAATAACACATACGTTCTTAGATTTCATATAAAATTACCATATTATACATGTAATAACATAAACGAATATCTATCTTAAAATATATTTATATTACCATAAAAAATAAATTTTATTTTATGAAAATTAATCTATCTATCTATTTATTTATAATGTATAAAAAAATTAATCAAATAATAATACAATAAATTATTGACATAATAGATAACTTCTAATATTGTCACATAAATATTTTAATAAAATTATTATTTAAGATTATCTGAAATCGTCTACAGTCTATGTGATCAAGCACACCACACTTAAGTATACTTATAATTAAAAAACAAGTGAAATATATTTTTAATCTCTTTTTTATATAATATACAAATAATATCATTCTAACCAACAATACCTAGTCGATACAATCTTTTTTTAGTGTTAACCCGTCTAATTAAGATAAATCAGGCAAATAATTTAATCTTTGGTGGAACAATATCTCTCCATATAGTACTTGTGAAACTATAATATATATGTTATATCCTCTAGAAGTATTTTTACCTGCATAACCTGCACAAAAAAATTAGTATAATAAACACCTCTTTTATCAAATTTTCATATAACTCGATCCTCTCTCTAAGATGTTAATGTGACCGACTATAAAGTTTTATGGAGTTGGTTAAGTAGTCTCATCTCCTATTGGCTCTCTTTTTTATTAAAAATTTTATATTCATTGTAACCTATCTCAAAATCCACAATTTTCTATAAAGAAACATCTTTAATTTGAGATAAAAAAAAATCTAAAAAAATATCTTTTAAAGCACTATTTTATAATTAAATGTTCTTCCAAAACGAACTTTTTTTTATCTCTTATCTCCATAATATCTATAATTATGTATTTAAAATTATTTTATAATATTTATTAATTAATGTTATCATTTATTTGAGTTTGAACAATGTGGAATTTTCATTTTAGTATAAAATAAAAACAAGACCTACATAGTCTATACAAAATTTATGTCCAATCTTTTGCTTATAAACTATACATACATCGAATATTATTGTAAGAAACTAAAAATATAACACCAAACCGAAAGGGTAATCAATCAAAGCAAGGGTAGATGTCATGCATACTATTAAACTGTTGGTTCAGTTTGACCAGATGATAATCTGTGAGTTAGGACAAATGCTACAATAATTTTGTATTCCTTGCTACATTTTAGTGAAACTATGATTTTTTATGTTAAAAAAAGCTTATACGACAATGAGTTGGAGTCTTACATTTAAAAAATCATCGCACAAAAATGTTAGTTACAGTATGTATCCCATGCAGGTCACATAAATATGTCAAATAATATATAAACTGTCCTCCCACTCCGACAGTTGTCTACTGGCCATTTTAAACAAACAGCTAAAGAATTATTTATGTATGTTTTCAGTACAGTGCAACATTATATCTATTTTGAGAAAAGTTAGGTGATGAAATTTTTACTTTATAGAAAGAATAGTCAATTTTTATTTTTTATTAAAAATATTATCTTTCTAGTATTTTCATTCTGAGAAAAGTATTTGTGTATACCAAGCGATCTTTCTATATTATATATAAAAAAATAATAACATAATTCTCTTTTTAATAATTTCATTCTTCACATGATTTTTTACTAAAATGATATTATCAAAATAGGAGTGATTATCTGTTTTTTCTTATATTATTTAATTTGATATTGTTTATATTTATCTTTAAATTATATCTGATAATTGATATATATATCTATAGATGTACCAAAGCTTTTAATTTGTAATCTATATAAAATATATATTAAAAATTAGGTACTATTCTAATTTTTTTCTTATATATTTATTTTTTTTATTTTGTCTATATATACGTAATTATTGATTCATCTCGGCTTTTTTTTTCTATCACACCTAACTTATATTTATACTCACTTTTTTCCGTCCAAATGCTCTGTTCCATCATCATGAACTACTATTTGTAATTGAGCTAGTTGCACATTTGGATAGTTATTAGCACATGATGATGTTGTGTACTAATTCTAAAATGAATTTTGGATTGTGAAGCTTTCAGGCATGTGATGGAACGAAGGGATGATGAGTATTGATATTTTAGAGAGAGATTTAATTTGTTATTGTAGAGTAGACAATAGAGGCTAAGGGATCAAAATTCAATATTCTGCTACTTCAACTCTTTCTTTATTCAACCGCCAACCAAAGTTCCTTATATAAATCCGAAATATTCGATCCCTATAATGTCTTATTGTAAACTTTGTCTATAAATAAATCATCATGATATATAAAATGTCTATCTGTACACTGTTTTTCGATAACTCTGACTGTATACTGTAACGTCTTATTGTAAATTTTGTCTATAAATAAGCCACGATGATATAAAATGTCTCTATATACAGTTTATTTTCGATAATTCTGACTATAATATAGTTATTGTAAACTCTGACAGTTGCCACACAAAAATCAAGGTGTGTCACACTTCTCGTTTTTTAAAAGGAAAACACACATACACCTCAAAACCAAAAGGGTGGTGTTGTTATATTTGTTTTTCTCTTCTCCCGGAATAAAAAACAATAATAATAGGAAAGCAATTCTTATTACTAAAAATTGTATAACCTATTTTTATTTCTTTGAGATAACTATAAAAAAATCGTAGATACAACTGAGAGAATCATATGATAATGTAGTGAATCCTTGTGTGAGGTTTTTTTATTAGAACTATTCATGAATCGAATTATATTTATAAATTATTTATGTATTGATTTATATCTGAACTGTAATTTGTAAATATAATCCTCACAAAATGATTGAATCAGATTTGATATGTATTTTAATAGAATCAAAGTTACGAATATTACATGCTTATTTATATTTTATTTCATTTAATAATTATTATTCATATATGTTATATATTTTTATTTTAAAAAATGGTTTAATAATTTTTATGAATAAATATATTTAAAAAAATAAAAAAGAATTTTATTGCCTTTTTTTAATAAAAAAATTTTTTTAATACATTTTTATTTTATGGATATATCCAATAATCAAACATAAAAAATACGGATATTGATCTCACTCTTAGTTTTTTTTTTGGTACCATTAACTTTATAAGTGGAGTTAAAATTAAATATGAGAGAGAGAGAATTAAAGGGTGAAAGATCACAATTGATACAATCCAGTTTTTTCTTCACTAGAGAGGATCCACTCCCCTACTTACACCCAAATTAAGGAATGAATGTGATTACGGCAGAGCTTGAACCAAGAGGCAGAATTAAATGCCTCACCAAGAGTTGCACCTAGTTTGAATTCTGTGTTAAGCTCAGAAAATGGAACATAAAACCCATAAGAGATAAGACTAATAGCGTGTATTGTGTAAGACCAAAAATGTACGCACTCGAAGAATATTGTTTAGCAACAAGGCTAAGAAGAAACTCCTCAATATCTTAGGCACCTTGTTTTTTCCAAGAGCCTTGGGCAATTTCCCTCTAATAATATAATAACATCAGCAAGCAACACAATCATCTACTACCTTTCTAAAGTTGATTATACCGGTCTACGGCAAACTGGAAGAAATTCTTAACCAGCAAGATTCTCATTAATACGTTTCCACTATCAAATTCATATTTACAGACAGAGTGGAGGCGAGTGAGCAAAGTGCCTCCATCATTTTCCTATCATCAAAACATGGGCAGTTTTATAAACACCAAAAATCAAAATATGATCAATGTTAGTAACCCCACATAAGTCAAAAGATTTATAAACAGTCCTCTCCACATAGCTTAACAAATATTTTTTTCTTTGAAACAATGGAAACACCTTTGTCCAAACCAACGGGGCATCTGCACTCAAGTCACACCCCTGTATATGGCCCCGGGTCGAAGATCATCCATGTTATCAATATTCCTATAGCCGTCAAATTCTCTTAGAGATGTCCAACCTCGGCGAGTCAAAAAATCACGATAATCATCTTCTGTATAGAAGATCTTCTCTTCAGTATGCACAGGGATATGGTCAGACTCGTCATAAAGACACACTTTAATGGCCATTCCTGCAACCAATATGTTTTGGTTACAACCACCATACGTATCCGGGTTATAAAACAAAGGGGAAAAAGTACTTATAAAATTTTATCAGCATCAGGTGCTTTCTGTGATAGTTTCCCAGAAACATCCAAATGGTCTCACAAACACACAAACTTCAAAATTTTGAACCAATGGCTTCAGATGAAAAAAAAAAAAAAAGATATTAAATTACCTTCATCAAGGTGAAGAGTATAATTTCCTAAAGGCATGTCACGGTCAAGACTTCTGATTATCTGGTCCTCATCCTCCAACCAAAATGCACGTTTAGTTCTCAGTCGGAAAGCAGCTCTTATGGCCTCCTTGATGGCTTCTGAAGCACCGTCAATACCTATTCTTCTCGTATAATCACCCCATTTGACAGATATAACCCTTCCACAACATGACTGGCCCTCTTCACCTACCAAGGTACAAGCAGGTAGAAATAAGGATATAATTACTTTTCCAAAACGAGGGGGAAAAGGTTTACGAAAGTTATATATTATCTCATTTCCTTGGTAATCAAGCTCACATCATTGAACCACAGAACTTCACATAACTTGCTTACCATTTCCAGGAGTTTCTCTCCAATTCCAGGGAGGAACGCCACTAGCTGTGACAGCCTCAGCTGTTGTAATGGCAAGGGGATGCCCATCATGATCCAAACGTCTCTCAAGATTGAGTGTTGGTCTTCCAGTAGCTGAATGACAGGTTATTGAGTATTAAGATGATTACAGATATAATAAAGTGGTAACAACTATTATTGAACGAATGAAGATGGAGAACATTCAGATAAGCACCCCATTTCTTAAATGGTGATTGCTAAATGCAGTCAATTTTTTGTCCCCGGCCGAAATGCTAATGAATTAGATAAACATTAGTTTGGCCATAAAAGCAACAATGCACATACAATATATAATTTAGAAAAACTGATGAATGATATGTGATATGTGATATGAATACTTCAGTTGACTCTATGATCATATAACTACCTTCTTACTAATTAACCTATACAGAAAGATATTCCTTCCTACGCTTCATAGTTTGAATTTTGATTTAGCAACAAGCCCCAAAGTAAAACTGCATTACTTATCCCACTATCCCTATAATAAAAATATAAACTAGAAATGCAAACACCAGATGCTAAAAGTTAGTCAGGGGTAACAGGCACTGCATGCGACTACATCACCATATTTATTTAATCCAGTTTAGAATTCTATGTACATGCTTCAAGACACAGATGATGCATATGCTAGCTACTCACCGGTAATTAAATATAACTAAAAAGACAGGATTATGCATGGATTCATAACCAAACATTCATCAGCCACCAAATACGAAGTGGCAAATTGAACAAAAATATAAGCAAGAAATAAACATAATATAACATACCTTCAACTGGACCAAAAGAGATGCTGGTATCCTCAATACCTACATGGAGACATAACCAGTCAAATAAACTGTTTTCAAAATACACAAGGCTGGAATTGTAGGCATGACAGACATTCAAAAGGCATGATCCACAAATGGCTACTTTGGACATTTACGAAGGCTTCACCAATCTAATAGTTATCAAGGATATGTGAGGTAACCCACTTGTGAACCCTTAAATTGTTGGGATCTACAGTGTCGTACCCTTTCCCTGCTAAAAATCATAGGCACAGAATACACCACGTATATTCAACCTAAGATTGATGGGCATGGACCAAGGTTCATCATGCAAAGGTACATAGTATATCACCCAGATGTGAATGTGAATGTGAATGTGAATGTCCACACTCCCACTGCAATAACATTTAGCACTACTTTCATAAAATCCACCTGCAACGCATTTAATGATTCAAGACATATAACTAATCTAGTTAAATGAACCTGACAGCAAAAAGTCACTTGCAAGTGCACATTATGAAGATCAAAAGTTTCCATCAGAGAACCAATGATACAGTGAGGAAGAAACATAAAAGCATAAGAAGGAAAAAGGGCACTGGATAATTGGATATGTTCAGTAGTTAACTGAGTATCTAACCAAAACTAAAAGAAAATAGATTGAATTCCAACAGACTCAGGTTATCCAAAACACTTTGGCTTGTAAATTGTAATTATCATTTTTGCATTATACCCCCCTTGTTCAGCTAGTATAACAATGCAAGCAAAAGTCTTTTTCCTCAAAACCACACCCAAACCCATGAATTAGCAAAAAGATCATACCTTTATCAGTGAATTGCATGAAAGATTCAACTTTGTGATTAGATGGTGGAGGCGGTGGAGGAGTGGGGCTCTTATACTGCACGCACTTGCTCCTATCCCTCAAAATCTCCTCAATCTCCTTGTAATACGACATCTTCGCGGAGCCACTCCCTCCGCCGCCGCCACCTCCTGCTGCGCCATCATTGTGCTTGGCCTTCTTGAACTCCTTCAAGAGGTTCCTCCACTTGTCGGTGCACATGGTCGGCGAGCGATCGAAACCCTTATCCCTCATCTTGGAAGAAATCTGCTCCCACAAGTGCTTGTTGGACTTAGAAGTGTTGAAAAGGGCGTCCATTTCTCGCCGGAGCGCGATCAGGGTTCGAGTCTCTTCGTGGACCCACGTCTCCGCGCGCTTCTTTGGCGCCTTGATCTCAACCTCAGGGTCTTCGCCGCCGCTGCTGTCACCCAGGATCATCTGCTGCTGCTGGTGGGACGGCGGAGGAGGTAGGTCCGCCGCGCCGTTGGAGACGACCTCGATGATCATGTCACGCGTGCTGCTTTCTTCCTTATAGAAATCTATGGGTCGGGGTTTTTCCGACAAGTACATGTTGCTCTTTATGGGGAGTGAGTTCAATGGTGTTCGAATTCAAAGGTGGTGGTGGTTGGTGTTGGTTGGTAGTGCATTCGGTTGGAATTGAAATTTGAATTGAAAACAAAAATGAAAATGAAAAATCAGTGCTTGAATTATGTGAAGTTTAGGAAAAGGAAAAAGGGATTTGTAGAAGGGAAAGGGAAGGATTGGGGGAGAGAGAGCGTCAAACGTAAGCTTTGTTTTTGTTGTTTTGTTTATTTCGGTGTGACAGACATGTACTTGTTTCTTTTTCTTCTTTTTTTTTTTTTTCTTTCTTTTTTTCTCTCTCACTTCACTTGCTTCTTGAAAATTAAGTGCAATAATATTTACACTACCCATTTAGACATAGCTTTGTATCCTCTTACTTTAAAAAATGACATCACAGATGACTGTGATTGATTTCTTCTTTGTTCATAGTTCTTACTTAATATGCTATTGAAAGATTGAGTGTGTCTATATTCGTGGATGATCTTTTCTTTCTTTAAATACATGTATACAGGCTAGGATGAAGAATTTTAATGGGTTGACAATGAAATGCCCAGATGAAAAATGTAATTGTTTAAAAAATTATAAGCAAATGATTCACTTCAATCAAATATAAATATTTAATAAAAAATTCAATCACTAATATAATTTATTACTTTTTATAAGTATTTTTAGTTATTAATCTAATTTTTTAATTTAATAGGTTTTTCCATTATTGGATCTTTTAAGTTTCCACTTTTTTATTTTAAATATTATAGCTGAATTTGATTTATAATATTGTGTCTAAGTTTTTCTTCTGAAAAATGTTTGATGAATTTAATTTTGTGTTATTATAGTAGAAAATAAGTTATTTCAACTTTTTTTTATTAGTCATAAATACATATATATACATTTCTTTTATATGAAACTATATCAATTTTTTTCTATCTTAAAAAATATAATTTCCTATCTTAATAATAAATATACACAAAAATATTCTTTAAATACTGTATCCATATTTAATTATAGAAATATTATTGATATAATATTTTTATATATATCTAAATTATTTATTAAATATTTTTATATATATCTAAATTATCCATTAATAATTATATACTATAACTTTTTTTTTTATCCTTTTCATTAATGTTTGTCAGAAGCAAAACACTGTAGGTAGTGTATCTAGGTTGGCATAATTAGAAGATGCATATTCTATGCGGCAAAACCTTTGGTGGTTTGATGTATGACTGTGAAAACTGAAAACAACATAAACCTGGCTGACCATGCAAATTGCAAAGCTTGAAGCTTCTATGAAGAGAAATTGCAGGTCATGTTGAATTCTATAGCTGATTGGTATTGTCAAGAAATAGGTTGATTTTCCAATGAATCTGTTACACTTGTAATTTGAAACATATGTTCGAATACCAAGTGTTAATTGTTCATGAAGTCATATTCGGTCTTTATGCTGTAGAGATAGATTATACTGCATTTTTGTAAATAAAAAAGAATGTGATTTCTTTAAATTAAGACGAAATGACAGAAGAAAACCAATCAGCTTAAGGATTGGCTATTGATGAAATTTTAAATTAAGTTTACTCTCAAAAGTTCATAAGTATCTGATTTTAAGATCATAAAAGTTTAACTGACTGAGGTATATATATATTCCCACCTTTTTATGTCATTAACTTTTTTACTTATTTCTTTTTTCCACCTCTTTATTCAAATTTAATGGTCAAGATTATTCTATGGAGTAAAATTTAGATGTAAGAATGTCCATGTTTAAATAAGCTTTTAACGAAGAAAACTTAGAAATTTCAAAATTGAAGTAATAAAATGAGGATTAAGGCATGACAATTGATTATGTATCTTCACCAAAAGAAAAAAAAAGACTATGTTGGCAAAAGACTTGGTCAAGATGATATTATTGGCTAAACTAGAAATTATACAAAAGGAAGCAAAGAATTACCAAACATAAAATACAAGGGAAAAAAACTATTTGAAGCGGCATTAGGATCAATTTAGAAATGGTAAAGCCAAATGAGGCCATTTGAAATTGACTAGTCTTTATTCATGCAGAAAATAGATGATTCACAATTTACGAAAAGTTATCATTATAAGTATGTAAAAGCTAAAAGACCTAAAAATTGTAATGTCCTGTGTCCAAATTTTCTGTCAAATAAAAAGAGTTTGTATTTCAAAGATTACCTAAAAGTCTAAAACAGATCAATTTGAGGTTGAACTTTCTGTGGTAGCATCCAACATCTTCTAGTCTCGAAATATTACCGTCTGAGTTTTTCGTGAGAAAGTGGGAGTGATATTTGTAAGGGACTACGATACTTAAGTTAGTAAAGGTTTTTAATAGATTGGAGTTTGAAAAATACCTCAGAGTGTCACTGTATTTATTTATAAGTGTAAATGTAGAGTTAATAACCACCATTTGAGTAGTTCTACCTTTAGTGGTAGGTAAGTTACTCCTTTTTTGTTAGGGAGGTTATTAAGATCTCCTTTCTAGACGAGTAGAAGAGATTGTAATAGTTGGTTGAGATTCATTTTATTTGAATAAGTCGGGCCAAGTAGGCACTGCGTGGGCCGACTTTTATGAGGTCGGGTAGGTCCCAAAGTGTGGTCTGGACTCTTACTCTGTATACCGGATTTTTAGTAATTTTGAGCCTGGCTTTCATAATAGGCCATTGTATGAACAGTGTCCCTACTCGAGGTCGAACTTTATAAAGCCAAGCTCGAGCAATTAGATGACCAAGTCGGAATATTAAGCTGTGAAGAAGTCAAAAGTTTAAGGTCTGAAGACAAGAAGATCGGTTGGCTCGACGTGATTTGGATGTTGTAACGTTTCGTACAACTCGTTCAGTTTGAGTTGTTTTGAGCACGCATGACTTGTTTTAATACAAATCATCTTTCTAAAATTTATTCTCATTTTGTACAACTCGTATTATACCGATTTTTTTTAGAATTTGTATAATTGTTGTACGAGTTTATTTTTTGTACAAATCGCTTATTTTGAGACATGATTATTTCTTAATTTAATTTCATACAACTTATTTATTTCAAGTTGTTTTGCGGCTTAATGACATGTTTTAATACAAATCATTTTTGAGACTTATAATTCAGATTTCGTACGACTTGTTTTGATACAAATTATTTATTTCAAAACTTGTAATTATTTGAGTATATCCTCGTCTAGCTCGTTCGATATGAGTAGTTTTAAGGTTTTATGATTTGTTTCATTTCAAATTGTTTAATTGAAACCTAGCTATTTCTTTGATCTGATTTCATACAACTCGTTTATATCCGAGCTATTTTTAGCACTTCACGACTTGTTTTAAGTACAAGTTGTTTACTTTGAGTCCTTTTAAAATATCAAATAATCTTTATAAACATCGGTCTTAGTTGCTTTGTCCATTGTGCCCCTGCATGAGGCTGAGCTTCATGAGGTCTGACTCGAGCGATCAAGTGGGTCGGATGGTCAAGCCGGATTGTTGAGGTCAAATTTTCATGAAGTCTTTCAATTATTTGTTCAACTCGTTCGATTTGAGTTGTTTCTAGAGTGATAGAATTTTATACGACTTGTTTTTAATACAAATTGCTTAGAATATATGGTTATTTTTTACTCGATTTTGTTTAACACATGAGTTTGAGTTATTTTAAATAATCAAGCCGAATTATAACTGTTAGACACCAATTTGAACCTCATCGCTTTGTCCGAGCGACCATTTAAAAGGTCAGCTTATGATTTTCGCGCTTTGTCGAACATAAATTGGTGTTTTAGGTGAATGGAATATATTATTCCTTCCCCTTTCTAGTTTTTACAAGGTTGTCATCCTTGTGTATGATATAGCTTGTTTTACCCGAACTATTTTACTTGGACAATTATTTTTACATTTTCATTTTTTTCGAAACGCTTTTACCGCCTTTCCACTCCTTTCCAACTCATTTTTGTACAAGTCGTTTGGTTAGAGAATTGTTTTTACGTTTCAATTTTGTTCGAAATATTTACAATCCTTTCTTTCCTTTTCAACTCATTTTTACTTTGTTGAAGGATTGTTTTTCTTATCATTTTTGCTTTTACCCTTTTTAGATCAGCTTTTACGACGCATGCTTTTACTTGTATGCTTTTGTCTTGTCATTTTCGACTTTCTCCTAACTTGTTTTACGTACAAGTTTGGGGGTTATAGGATTGTTTTTACGATTTTGATTTCACTTCGATTCGTTTATACAATTCTTCCTTGAACTCAAACCTCATTGCTTCATGCTGGAAAAAAGTGTGCATCAGAGAATAAGATTCGTTTTCTAGCTGTAGTATCTCTTCATTTATAGACATGGTATGATCTAGGTAGACCACTTTCGAGCAAGTCGGATATTTTGTAGTAGTTCTTTTCCAAGTTTTAAGTGACTGTGTTGGGACCTTTTCATTTTATTGCCAGCTTTTTTTCTCTCAATTTTGGCCTGATATCATTTTAGATCAGGACAAAGTCATCAATTTAGAAGCTTCTTCGTATGACATTCTTAATGTATTTCATAGCCATTTTTTGCTTGGAAGCTCCTTCTTGACGTCGAACCTTAGAAAATAGGTCAAATTTTTCTCTATAAGCTTGGAGGTTTGCAGCCTAATCATAAAGTCCAATCATTAGGCTTTTTCATTTGCCCCATTGGAATTATAGATTTAATGTTGTAGGAAGGTAGGTAAGATGATTCTCCATTTGCGGATTAAGGAGTTGTCCAATGTATCTGTAGTCTCATCTCGAGCTCTAACATGTTGACTTCTTTACTTACGGGATTGCTTAAGCTGAAACTTTTATTGTAGTATTTATGCCCCAACTATGAGGTATTTCTCTTGTCTCGACGTTAGAGAAAAGAACCCGAGCAAGTCTAAACCCCATTTTACAAAGGGCCATGGTGAGATAACATTGATGAGCTCTTCTAGAGGTGCCAAGTGAAAATTTGAGTGTAGCTGATAGGGCGGTCACCTCTTTACAAAGTCAGCCGCATCCTTCTGCAAGGGCGGGCACCTATTTGCTAGCAATCTTGCCCCCAGATGATTTTCATAGATGTCATTATGGATTTCATCTAGGAACTTCTCATTTTTTTGAGGTAGGGCGTCCAACTTGTCGACTTCTTTGGATATTGAGGGTGACTACAATATCTATTGGATTACACTTTTATTATTGTCATAGGCTTTGTATTGGCTAGCTTGGAGAGAGCATCAGCTCGACCATTATACTTTCGGGTTATATGCCTGACCTCTGCTTCTTGAAACTTGGCTAGCTAGGCCAAAGTTTTTTTCAAATACCTCTTTGATTTAGGATCTTTAGCTTGGTAATCACTATTTATTTGTGGGGTTATTACTTGTGAGTTGCTAAATATTGTAATTTTTAAGACATCGAGTTCTTTAGCCATTCGAAAGCCAGGAAACACGACTTCATATTTGGCGCATGCAAAACCGTTACCAAAAGTGAATTTTTGGCTCAAAAAGTCTCTAGTGAGAAAAGTAAACTAATTGTAAGTTAATATTTATTATTTATTAGTGAAACTTGACTTAGGGAGATTAATTACCTTCATAAAGTCAATTTTGACCTTATTAATAGCCTTTTTCTATTTAATTTTTATTTTTTTATCATTGGGCTGGCCTCACTATTTTTTATTGGGATGTGGTTCGAAATTTTGCGAAATAAATTTTAAAATAATCAAAAAAGTCTGTTTACCGAAAACCGGGTTCTTATAACAAATGTCTTTGTCTATGGCAGTAAAGGAAAGTCACGTGTCGAAGGAAAAAGGATTCAGTGAACCCAGATAAATAAGAATGCTTAGCACCAAAGACTATGAGCAGAAGGATAAGAGAGCAGCGGAGGGTATCCAACAATCAGTAGGGTCAAGATTGTAGCTGAAGATTCGAAGTTTATCTTAAAAGTCAGACTAGATGGGAAAGGAGATTTCAGAAGTCCAAAGAAGTAGGGGTATGCCAGAGATGGAGGAACCACGATAGGAAAGAACAAGGATCTTCAAGAACGTGTCAATGTGTCACCATAGCAATAAACAGAGATTAGAGAAGTGGCTGTCGAAAAAGTGAAACGACGATGGAATCTACTGCACGTCATGTACCTGAAAGAAGGAAAAGATTCTTCTTTCTTCTTCATCATCTTCTTCTTCCAAATGCATTATTTCTACTATTGGTTACTTATTCTAAAGTGCGATTAACACTATTAAGCTTCAGGTTTCAATATTTGTATTCTTTTCTTTTACTGATTGCTTCGTGTATTCATTTTTTGTTGTTGTTTTTGTTTTTCTATTTAGGGTTTTGGACATATGCAAACAAGTTGCAGCTTAAAGTGTTGCCATAAATGATGTTGTAATTCAGAAGTAAAAACTTCAATTTTTCTCCTTTTAGATATTATGTGACTAATAATTTGTTATATTTGGTAAAATTACAAAATTTAGATCAGATACAGTTATAGATGCAATGATGGTTTTTGAGATCACAAAAATAATGTACATAGTTGTTGGCAAAGATGTCATGTCGTGTTCCAATTTATTTTTTGTTTTTTTTTTCTCGATCCGCATGTTAAAGAATTTGGATTTGGAAATAATTTACAGCGCAGCAGAGGCCCAGCACAGATGGTTTAACTATCTGCTTTATACAGTGCTGCACCCGGGTTCTAGTCCCAGCTGAGACTGGTTGTTAGTTTAAGGAACCCATGATATCCAATTACCCATGGTAGTGTGTGTGAATGTGTTGTGTGTGTGTAATATAGGTGTAATACCTAGAATTGGGGGCTATCTAATCCACATGACAAAAAAAAAAATAATTTACAGCATAAAAAAACTATCTTTTATGAGCAGCAAGTGGAACATTGATAGTGCCACTTGAACTATTTGTAGTTGCCAAGTCCAATAGAAATAGGCTTTCTTTGATTACTTATTTTTTTGTGTTACTTTTAGTACTAAGGATCCACATAGAATAAGAGCTACTTTAACTATTTACTTACTCATTTTAGTGGTTTATTCTCTTTGTAATGTTAGTTTTCTAACCAAGGTTTTACTTACTTTATTCACAGCCTAACGTGTGAATAACAACATAACATAATACTCTTTGACCATTCTTTTTCCTTAATAAAAATCGTTTTTTTTTTGTCTAAAACTTTTCATATACTTTTTCAAATAATAACGATGCTCCTTTATTTTCTACACCAATATCCCAATTAGACTTTATGTTCACATGAAATTAATATCCAGAGTCGTTAAATAAAAATTTAGTCAAATCATTCAATTTATTTTACGACTCTCAATTATCAGTTTCACGAAAAATTAACTGCACCCGAATTTTTACAAAAAAATTGTATATAAATTATAAGGTATGCGGGTGATTGGTTGTTATGCTTTGCGGTTCCTTGGTGTCACGTAATGAATTTGAATGACTTTGACCACACCTCAGGTTTTTCATTCATGTTATTGTGCCTTTGCCCACTTTCCACCACATGACGAAGAATAACTTGCAAGTTACAACCAACGATATGTAACATATATGGCATATTAGCCACATCTATTGTGACATGGCAAAGGATTTGGTAGTCCCAAAATATTTGAACTATTAAATGGTTTCTTAATAAAATATGTTTTTTAAGTTTTTTTAATAATTATTAAATAATCATTTTCTAATTTTAATTATAAATTAATCTCATATATTTTATTTAATTATAAAACTATTTTTTATAAATTATTATTTTATGAATCAACTATTATGTTTATTAACAATAAAAAACAAAAACAATAACGAATTAGATCTTCTATTAATCGTAATAAAGTTTTTGGTTATTCTAATGAATTAAAAGTTTATATTTGATCCGTGACGTTCGTCCAGGCCGTGAGATTGTGTTTCCTTGAAAACTAATCGATTGGATTATCAAAACAATCGATTGAATTATAACTCAATCGATTGTATTACAGTCGATTGAAAATTGTAAGGCAGCATGGTTTTTACATAAATTAATAGATTGATCATAGTATTTCAATCGATTGATCCCATGTAAATTAAGACAAAAAATATTTACTTAAAACTATATTAAATATCGTAGAGTAAATAGCACCCTCTAATCATTTGAAATTTCTCTTAACACGCCAATCATTGTTCTAATGTTATCGCAGCTTAACCCTTTTTTTGGAAGAGAAGGTTCGTGCTCGTTGGTCAAATGTTTAAGAAAATTAATGGCCTCATTTTTATAGAGAGGCTTAAGAAAATTATCGATTGATCACAGTATTTCAATTGATTGAAAAACTATGACCAATTGATTGATTTATGCGAAAATCATGCTGCCTTGTAATTTTCAATCGATTGTTTTGTGATAAACTGTAATCCAATCGATTGAGTTATAATTCAATCAATTGTTTTGATAATCCAATCGATTGGTTTTCAAGGAAACACGATTTCACGGCCTGGACGAACGTGACATGATCAAATATAAACTTTTAATTCATTGGAATGGTCAAAAGCTTTATTACGATCAATGGAAGATTTAATTTGTTATTATTTTTTATTGTTAATAAACATAATAGTTGATTCATAAAATAATAATTTATAAAAAATAATTTTTATAATTAAATAAAATATATAAGATTAATTTGTAATTAAAATTATAAAAGAACTATTTAACAATTATTAAAAGAACTTAAAAAATATGTTTTGTTATGGGACCATTTAGTGGTCCAAACTTTCTGGGAACACCGAATCCTTTGCCTTGTGACATTCCTCCAAACCACGTAACAGTTTTCTTTGTAACATAGAATTACCTATTTTATGCACTCGAGTTTTAAAAAAATGGATCGTACTGAAATATACTTGTTTGATTATTTTAAAAAAAAAAAAACAAAGCAAAAGTAGTTGTCAAGTAAGAACCCAAAAACAATAACCTAATCGTTATTCTTTTAAAGAATTTTATCATGTCATTCAATGATCACTCAATCAACTTCATATGTAATTCATATATTCATATGATTTTTTAAGTAATAAATTTAAAATTTTTTATTTTGACCAATGTGATAACTATTAATTGTGTATAAAACTCTTTTAGATACATGAAAATTAAAATCAAATATAAATATTTGTTATTTATATATAAAATTATTCATTAATATAAACAGTCACATTATAAAGAGAATTTAATGATATTGTTTAATTCATATAACTAACCTCACCTAACAATTACAATTAAAATTTGTAGTTGTATATAAAACTATAATACACTTTTTAACTTAAAAATTAAAAACATAAACTAACTACAAAAAATATCTTCATCAATATTTTAAAAAACAACCATTACTTTTCAAAATTAAAAACATTAGCATATATTTTTTTTATTTACTAAATACAAAATAAAATTCTTATATTTTTCAAAAATACAAATACCCGTTTGAGATGAATAACACTTTCTACGTTTTCAACTGTTTCATTAGTTACTTCTATGGTTCTACCCCAAACTACGGGGAGAACACCAGAGGGGTACCCGGCCCCCCGGGGGGTTAACCATTGTCCATATTTTCATATTCAAACACTTGAATGGCAACAAGTCCTGAACAAAATACAACTTAAATGGCAATATGTCCTACACCTAGTGCAATGGGCAAGAGGAAAATTAAATATGCAAAAGAAAAGAAAAATGGCGAGAATTAAATCAAGTAGATAATAGCATTAAACTTTTAAGCTCAAGTCCATCATAACAGAATTTCAACAGATACAATCAAAGAAACAACATGAGCGTCGATTTAGAGACATTCTATATAATACCCCTTTCCTTATTTTTCTCTTCTTCAAGGACGACAAGAAAGGAAAAAAAACATTGTACATATACAACACAATATGGTAAGAGTGAATTATTAGTAGATGAATACACCTAATGAGGACGTAACCAGAAATCTGAGGATCGGATCAGCTCAAATTAGTCGTGCATCAAAGCAAATGTTAGTCTGAAGGTCATCTGAACAGACAAGGTTGCATCATAGAACACATTCACAGTTCTCCGGATGCAAACTCCATACTGCCACTTCAACTACCCGTTGTAATTATGAAGCAGTTGATCGTCAACAAAGGTAATTGATTTGATTCCTCCAGCAGTTGCAGAAACACCCATGACCTCATTTCTTATTTCTTCTCTACAACAGGAAAATCCCCACACTCACTTCAATCTGAGACCAAATAGTTAAGAGTGGCATACAACCCAACAGGACCCAACATTTCATATGACCTTATACTACTTTGTTCCTCATAAGAACCTGCAATAAGAGATACTCAGACAAACCTGCACAAGATACTATTCTGTAATGACACAAGACCTAACTGTGCTCATGGGGAACAACTGACTCAGTTGGGCCAACACTTCTATCTGGCCTTTCTGAACATTTGATTAGCAGCTTGGAACAAGAGGAGCAAAGTAGTTCCAGACAAAATGTTTCTTCATACTCGCTGTCATTGATGCAATGGCCACACTGACTACACCGGGCTATGCATAAAGTGCATGCCCTACACTCTGGGGCATGCCCCACTGCTTGACAGCCCTCTGCAGGACAATCATATACCAGCCTTAAATTCTGGCATCTTGGACAAACTTCAATATCTATGTCTCGGTCATCATCACAAGACAGGTATAAGTTGCCCCTGCGGTAAAAGTGAGGTTTGCGTGGATGCTGCAGCACCTGGCTATCAGTGCCCATCAAGAGCTTCAGTTCTTCAAAATGGTTTTGTGTAACACCATAAAGGCCACCTATGTGTAAATGTTTCACCCCTTGTGTTCCCATAGCCTTGAAAGCTTTTAAAGTACTCACTATACCTTCAATACTGAGTCTTGTGCATCCAGGAACACTCAACTGCATAGTTTAAATGGAATATTACTAGGTTGCTTGACAAAAAGCTTTTGAAGAACATTAAATTTTGCTTGATCTCAGCTTTTTATGGCGCACACAGATCAAGATAATAATAAACAACCGTCATGGATTATCAACTAGAGCAACACAAAATAACTGATATATGAAACTTGCACAATATTGCAAAATCTCAACCTATGTTAAGGTGCCATGATCTGTCAAATGTATAAGCATCATGTAACCTGAATGCATCTAGAATGCAAACAATTGAACGTAAAAAACTTAATAACTGAACAATTAATTTGTCTTATTACATGCCTTCCCCTCAAATTGGGGGATTTATTTCACACCAACCCCAAAAAAGTATAATACCTTTTCTCTAAGAATATGAATGGATACATATAACAATAAAACTTTACCACTATTAATTCTATAAACCAGAGATGTAAAATAGGACACAGGTATATAATAACTTTTAAGAAAGACCAAGTATTTGCCACCCTTATACACCTCCATTAAAATATCATTGCTGCAACCTAGACCGAGATCTTGAACAACCCTGACTTCAGTAATAGAAGACAAAAGATGGAAATTCAGGAAATAAAAACAGCTAACATGATGCAGAATGTTCATAACATACCAACTCAAAAGATGTTTAGACAAAGTGCTTCACAAATTAACCACTCAATAAAATATTAATCAACAGCATCAGCATATCCAGATTAACTACATATAAATCCACATATATACGGGACATAATATCTAAAATACATTTAATTTGAAATCAACAATATACCATTTCGGAGCATGCTCACCTTAGTTAACTTGGGATTGGCTTCAAGAACACGCCTCAGACCATCATCAGTAATCCTAGTGCACTCCACTAGGCTCAAGCACTGAAGATTACCCTGAGCTCTATCAGATAGTTGCATAAGAACATCATCAGTAATCCTCTCATTTAAAGGTTGGTCTATGTGTATCCTTCTCCACAAAAGTGGATCGCCTCGAACTGTAGAACGCAGAGATTTGCATACTCTTTCAACAACAAGAAGATCAGACAATCCTAGATAGCCAAGACAAAAACTCATAGCTGGATGAGGAGAAAGTTCATCGGCACCAAAAAAGTTCCCATCATCCATGTGTGTGTCACCACCAGACCAGCTAGGAATGCCCACATCTTCATAATCAGATCCAAAACCCAACTTGTCATCCATACTACAATCAGATCCAGAAGCAAAATTGCAGGATGGAGCTCCAACTCTCAAAGAGCACTCACCGAATCCACTCGGCTCTAACGTGTGAAACCACATAGCATTGTTGCAAAGAAATTCCAACTCAGCATACATCTGGAAACGGTTGCCTTCCCGAAGTTCCTCCATCCGGTAACCACCATTATCAACCTCCAAATCCTGAAGCCACCCCTTGATAGCAGTAAATGTGGTGCTGATGTCCATTCCAAAGGGATCCGAGGGCAAAAGATCAAGAATGTCCTTGGAGACAGAATCTTGAGCGTTACCCATATCACACCTCTCTCTCCCATAATCAAAGCAATTATCAGCATCATGCCATGATGCATTCCCAAAACCATCACCACCACCTGCACCCTTACCCTTCTCCTGAATACCTTCCACCCGGTACCCATTCCCAATCCTCATGGGCGCAACCAAATTATCCTCAGACAGACCACCCGGAAAAATTGGTCGATGCGAGAAATTCAACGCCATCTCAGATACCTATATATCTATATACACACCCCCGTCAACCCAATCAATCAGCCTAACCCTAATTTTTTCCCTTTTGGGGGGGCTTCTACCTAAAACAACAATTTTTTGGGGAATTTTTTCTTAATTCTCTTGATGAGAATGATACAGGGAGGAAAAAAAAACAAAAGAGTAGGAAAAAATGTAGGAGGAGGGGTAAAAGAAAAAGAAAAGGTCGTGGAATAGATCTAACAAGAAAACCCTCGATTTCGGATGGCAAACTAAAACAACGCACCAAAAACTTCACAGAGTTTCTTGCGAATAACCCAACAACAATAATAATGATAATATATAAGAACAGCTGGAAAATGGAATCAAAGCAGGAAAAATAGGATCAAATTTATGCACAGAACAGAGAGACAGAAGGAAAGGAGGCAAAAGTAAAAATAAACAAAATTTCTACTCTATTTTTTTTTCTTTTTCTTTTTTGTTTTTCCGTAAACCCGATAGTCGTGATGATTCAGGATACAAGGGACTCAGATAGGAGAACAGAATAAAAGAATAATACCGTGCGAGAAGGAAAAAAAAAGGAACAAAAAAAAGTCGAATGCAGATAGATTTTACCAGAGAAACCCTAATTTGAGTAGACGAATAGGGGAACAACTAACGGCGAAACGAAGGGTAAAAAGGAAGGTGCTTTGGAGAGAACGGAAGAAGGATGATAGGGATTCGGAGGAGAAAGGAAGAAGAAAAAGGGGTAAAATCGGAGGGAATTGCGTTCTGGTTGGGTTTTATTGTTTGTTTTCCCTCTGGGGTGGGGTGCCGATGCCGATCGAGTTCGCGCAAACAAAGAGAGAGAGAGAAAGATAGAAGCCAAAATGGAAAAATATATTAACCGGAAAAGATTAATAATAAAATAATAAAATAAATCCACAATAAAGGAGAGTGAGTAAAGATAATAATTAATTAATTAAAAGTGTTTTGTTATTTTTGGGGGAAAGAAGGGTAGCGGTGAAATTGTCGAATAGGAAGAGAGGGGGAAGAGAGGAGCGTGGAGAGAGTGACACGTGGCAAATGTGATTGGTTTCGCATAACACAGTTTCTTGGGGGTTACCATGTGGCGCTACACTTCGTCAAATTCTGGCTATCCTATGTGTTAGTCTATCCTACCTTCGCGCTTTTCTTTTATCTCCCTACCTTTCGTTCTAATCTCTTTTTTTTTTAAGTTTAAAATAAAATTTAAAAATTAAATTAAATTAAATATTAACTACATAAACTTCGGCATCTCATCTCCTCCGGATGTAGTAGAGTTGGATTCAATTAGAAATTTAGAATTGAACTAGAATTTAAAATTTTATTGAGTTTACATATTTAAATTCAATTTTAAATTAATTTAAAATAAACCAGTTAAATCTAATTGCTGCCAAGTATAATTAGTATGTATATATAATTTTATATAAAAAATAATAAAATTTTATTTTAAAAATTAAACTTTATAAATATTATATAAAATTTATAATAAAATAAAGTATTTTAAAAAATACTAATATAAAAATTATTAATAAAATATAAAAAAAATATTTTATTTTATTTAAATATATATTTTAGTTATAAAAGATAGATTACGTCTAATCAAAATGTGGGTCGAACTCCATCTAAAAATTGCATGGGATAGAGATTAAAGATAATAAATTCTAAACACGTTTTTTACGAAAATTAATTTTGTTATAGTGAAATACAATCATGTGATGATAATATTTCCCGTGTAAGGAAACGAGAATTCAAACCTGCCAATTTCTTCTAAAATATAAAATAACGTCATTTAACAACAAATCGGATCATATAACTTCTTTTATAGTCGCCAAAAAATATATATAATTTCTTTTATAAAAATTAAAAAAAATAAAACTATACCCTTCGATTCTTTTCTTAATGATTAAAAAAAAAGGTGAAATCGGACCTTCTGATATTTTATTTAAAAAACAAAAAAATTAAAAAAGATTAAATGGCATCCGATTTTTTTTTAAACAGTTTTATGTTTTTAAAAAATTACAAAAAATAACAACATTTTTTAATTTCACACATGTTGAGTTAAAATTTTTTAGACTTTTTTTTAAGGGATAAGAACGGTTCGAGAGTTACTTGAAATTGGGTTGGTTTTGCGTCTAAACGTGAGATTTAGATTCCTTTTTGGACACCATCCGACTTCTAAGAACGTCGAAGTGTCACTGTCCGAGTTTCTCGTGAGAAGGTGGGGGTTGTACCTGCAATGGATTCCGATTCTTAAGTTAGCATGGATTTTAGCAGGGTGTCAGGATATTTATATTTGTTGAGCCAATAACTACCGTTGGAGCAGTTCCACTTTTATTGGTGGATAACTATCCTCTTTTATTTAGGGTTGTTGATATCTCCCTTCTAGAAGCAGATGATAGATAATAGGAATTGGTTATGACTTGGGTATGGAAGGAAGGATTGCGCTCTGCCCGACTTCCATAAGGTCAGACAAGTCTAGTTATGTTGGGCTTTCCTCATTTGGACCTGACTTATGGATTAGACCAGAGTATGAACAGTACCACTTGCGTGAAATCGAGTTTTATGTAGGTCGATTTCAATCAAAAAGAAGTTTGATAAGTGTTTTCGGGCTGGTTCATCACGTCGGTTCATTTACCTTTTGGTAGGTCGGAAACCCGACGTGATTTTTTGAATGCCAGTCATTACGTCTTTTCGTACTCCTTGCCACATGTTCTACGGTTACTTTGATAATTGTGCATGTCATAAATGAGCGAGTAATTTTACCATTTTGTCCCTTGGGTCTTATAAATACCCAACCCTTCCTCTCTTTCTTCTTTTTCGTCTTTCCAGACGGTTTTATTGCTTCCTTTTTGTTTCAAAACTTCTTTCTTCGAATCCCATTTTTCAATTTCTTCGCCTTGAAATACTTGTTCGTATTTGCTCTGAGAAGTTTGGATTGTCCGTGTTTTTGCTGTTTGCAGGCGTATCTTTTCTTTTCTGTTCAGGTTGATCTCTGTTTTTTTCTTCATTTCTTGCATTTTCTTGTTTTTGGCTTTGAAACAGTAGTGGCTTTTTCTTTATATATCTTGATTCCCAAATTCTTTTTAAAGAATTTTTGTTCTGTTTTTTGCGCATTACCATTGTTTTTCCTTGTGTTGGATTTTGCTATGTAACTATGTTGCTCTTAAATGGCGCTACTTTTTGTTTCTTGGAAACAACGCCATTTCCATTTTTTCAAATGTGTTTTCTTCAAAATGTGTTGGTTGTTGTTGCATTTTTCAAATTTTGCTTTCTGTTTTGTTGTGGGTCCGACCTCTCTTACTTTTTACTGACTTGTAGTAATGCTTTTCCCTTAATGTAGGTATAGCTTCTTTATGTCTCGTTAAATTGTCTTGAGAATGTTGTCCAAAGTCCTTGAGGATTTATTAAATTGGGTAGATATTTTTGTCCTTTTCGTCGTTCCTGTAGTTGACAATGAGTACGCAGAGACTTTTTGTAAACACTATAGACTTTGTGAATCCCAAGATAATGAGGAGGGGTATAAAATAGTGGTTCCTGACCCTAAAAACCGAATTTGCTTTCACCGACTTGATAACTCGAAAGTTCATTTCATGTTCATGTATTACTACTTTTTTGCCCGACTTGGGGTTACCTTTCCTTTTTCCGACTTCAAAACTGATATCCTTACAATTTGTAAAGTTGCTCCTTCCCAACTTCATCCGAATTCATGGGACTTCATGAAAGTTTACTTGTTCCAGCTTACCAAACTTTTAACCTCCAATAAGTAGCAGTGGGTCTTTTTCTGAGCTATTCAAGGTCAACAAATTTTTTCTATTTCTGATGAATCCTTTCACGACTTTAGGAACCTTTATTTTAAGGTCTAAGCTGTTGAGGGTGCCCGACCTTTCTTCTTGATGAGAATAACAACCCTTTTGTTTAGCTTATATTGGGTAGAAGCCTCTCCTATTGCTAAGTATAATTTGGTAGATTTGGACGAGGTGGAGGAGGATGCAGTTAAGTTTTTGCGAGAAGCTTGGGGACGGATTCCAAATCTCGATACGAAGAAGTTCCTTCTTGGAAAACCGAGTTATGTCCATACCGAATTAGATGGTTTAAATTGCCCTTATTAAATTGATTCTGCTTATCCTGAGTTGTTTTCGCCTGACTTTTCTCTGATTTTCTTTTTGTAGAAAAAATGACTAGTGGTTCAAAGGCTTACTAGATGGTTCAGCGGGCTAAGAAGAGCAATAAAGCCTGGACTATTCAATTATAAGACTCGGGCAAGTTGGACACTCCTTTTCCTTCCAAGTCGGACTCTGGTACCTCTTTGTTGGGTAAGTCTGTATTCGATCTTCCAAAAGCAAAAGACCTCGGATTCTACGAGTGTTTATGATATAGGTTTCAACGAGCTGGATTATTGTGATAGGTACGTCCTTCCTCATAGCTTCATAGCTATGGATAATGCTTCTATCAGAAATAACCTTCAAGTCATCATCGAAGGTGGTATTCAGATGGTTGGGGTTTGCTCTGCTTTATTGAAGGAGCTGGATAAAACCCCACTTGATGCTACCTGACAATCTTTGGACGAGTTACAGTCCGAGGTAACATCCTTGAGGGAGTCTAAGAAAGAGCTAGAGGGAGAAAATGAGGTTCTTTAGTCCAACCTCTCTAAAGCTCGGGAAAGGGTTAAGGAGGCCGAGGCTGCTTATGCTATGTCTAAAGGCCTAAAGATGAAAGCTGAACAGAGCTATACCCGAGTTTATGAGAATAATTTGGACTTAAAGGTTGAGGTGAACTGGCTAAAGGACCAATATGCTGAGTTGGAGGAGTCGGTTTCAAGTTATTACTTCTGAGGTGGACTTTTCTACCCTTAACTTTGACATGGTTGTGGTTAATGGGGAGATTGTTCGACCTCCACAAGAAGGAGACATCCCAAAGTCTGACTTGAAGACCTCGGGTGGACCGTCTAGGGAGACTTCCCAACCTTAAAAAGACGTTACTCCTGTTCATCTCGAAGAGAAGCCTCCGACTTCTTCACCTCAACCCGAAGACGATGCCGGTGCAGCCTCTGAGTCCCAAAACCCTTTGCTCGGTGATGATTAATGCCCCGACTTGTGGGTCTTGAACAATATTCATTTTTGTAATAGCTGTAGTATTTTGAATACTTGAAGTTTGATATGTTTAAGAACACTTTGTTGTTTTTTTGGATTGTTGACCTCTTTTTGAGGATTTTAAATAACAACTCTTAGCTTTGCATGGATGTTTTTTCTCGCAAATGTCACTATAAATTTCTTCTAAGACTTCTTCAGTTCGAGAGGTCAGGATGCATTTTAATAAGGGTGTGGATATCCCTCTTCTATAAAGGATATTATGCACCAATGTGTAGTTTTGTGCCTCCTTTATGAGTCTACTAGCTTCCTTTTGTTCCTTAGGTTGGATATCAAATTTTAAGTATTCGATAATTAGAGTCGTCCAGCCTAGGTTTAAGATGGAGAATGTTAATTTATATGACCTTCCTTTTTTCGAGCTTGTGTCTTCCCTTATTACTGATGGTTCCTAGAGGGTCTATTAGATAACGCTTTTGTTATCTCCCCTTGGCTTAGTGCTCGCCAATTTAGAGAGGGCGTCAACTCGGCTGTTAATTTCACAAGATATGTGTTGGACTTTTGTTTCTGGAAATTGTCCGAGTTATTCCAATGTCTTCTCTAGATACCTCTTCATGTTGGGATCTTTTGCCTGATAATCTCCATTAATTTGAGAAGTTACTATTGGGAATCTAAGCACTGTGAGCTTTTTTGGCTCTGACTTCTTTGGCGAGTTTTAAGCCAGCAATCACGACTTCATACTCGACTTGATTGTTAAAGGCTGGGAACTCAAATTTCAAGGAGAGCTCTATTCAAGTCCCTTCTTCGTTTTTTAAGATGATTCCTGCCCCACTTCCTACTTTGTTAGAGGATCCATCCACATATAAGTTCCAACTCAAGGGGCTTCCATTGTTTCCTCTTGTGTATTTGGAAGTCGGCAAGATATTGGGACTTAATTGTCATCCAAATTTCATATTTTAGGTCAAACTCAGACAACTCTATTGCTGATTGCAGTATCCGTCGTGCTATGTCCGTCTTTTGAAGGATATGCTTCATAGGTTGGTTAGTTCGGACCTTGATGGTGTGAGCATGAAAGTAAGGTCGGGGTCTTCTAGATGCTAGAATTAAGATGTAACCGAACCTCTCAATCTTTTGATAGTTTATTTATGCTCCTTGTAAGACTTTACTAGTGAAGTAGATTGGTTGTTGTCCTACTTCATCTTCTCGTATGAGGGCGGAGGTTATGGCTTTGTCGGCAACTGCTAGGTATAGTACGAGCACTTCTCCTTCCTTAGGTCGGGTAAGGATGGGTGGCTAGCTTAGAAAACTTTTGAAGTCTTGAAAGGCCTTTTTGCATTTCTAAGTCAATTCAAATTGACATCATTTCTTAAGTAATGAGAATAGAGGTAAGGATTTCAATGTCAACCCTGCCAAGAATCTGGATAATGCCGCCAGCCTGCCATTTAATTGTTGGACTTCTTTTAAGCAAGTCGGGATTGCTTTACACTTTTTTGGGTTAGCTTCGATGCCTCTTTGTGTGATCATGAAGCCTAAGAATTTTTTAATTTTTACCGCAAAGATGCATTTTGTGTGATTTAGTCTCATCCTGTGTTCTCTTATCGTGTTGAATACTTGTGAGAGGTCGGAAAGGATATTAACTTCTTCCCTGGTCTTAACGAGCATGTTGTCCATGTATACTTTCATCAGCTTTCCAAGGCGGGATGAGAACACTTTATTCATTAGCCTTTGGTAAGTAGCTCCAGCATTTTTTAACCCAAATGGCATTACTATATAACAATAGTTAGCCCTTAGAGTTATAAATGATGTTTTCTCCTGGTCCGACTTGTATATCAAAATTTGGTTGTATGCCGAATAGGCATCCATAAAGGAAAGGTACCTGTATCCCGAAGATGAGTCTACCAGTGTATCAATGCTAGGGAGTGGTATGGATCTTTTGGGCAAGCTTTATTAAGGTCGGTGTAGTCGACACACATTCTCCATTTTCCATTTTGTTTCTTCACTAGCACGACATTAGCCAACCAACAAGGTCTGGACCTGCTCTTCAACGACTTGTGTTCTCTCAGGTCCGAGCTTTTGTCGTCTTTGTTGCACAGGTCGGGATCAAGGGTAAACGGCAAGTTTGTGATTCATGAGGCCGAGATCTATCCTTGGCATGTCGGAATCCGTCCAAGCAAAGAGATCAGAGTTATTTTGGAGGAGTTTAACTTAATCAACTTTTAACTCTTTATTTAAGTTGGCTTCGATATTTGTGGGTTTTTCAACATGGTCTCCGATCTGTACTTGCTCTATCCTTCCTTTGGGCTGTGGTCTCAGCTCTTCTTTTATTCGGATACCTCCGAGCTCAATTGTGTTTACTTGTTTTTCCTTTGTACTTTCTCGTAGGTTTAAACTTTCATTGTAGCACTTCCTTGCTAATTTATGATCTTTCATTACTGTGGCTATTCCCTCAGAAGTTGGAAATTTCATACAAAAATGTGGGGTGGCTTCAAGTCGATTTAAAGTTGTTCGACCTATTAAAGCATTGTATGCTGAAGCTACATCGACCACTATATAATCAATGCTCAAGGTTCGAGATCTCATTCCTTTTCCAAAGGTAGTGTATAATGAAATGAAGCAAAGAGATCGGATGGGAGTCTCCCAATCTGAAGAGTGTATTGAGATACACTTTTAGTTCTTTTTCTTCGAGACACAATTTTTCGAAGGCGGGTTTGAATAAGATGTCGGCTGAGCTTTTCTGATCCACCAAAGTCCTATGGAGGTAGGCATTGCCAAGTATCATTATGATTACACTAGTTCATCATGTCCCAACATTATACCTTGAGCGTCTTCTTTTGAGAAGGAGATGGTGGGTAAGTTAGGAATTTCATTTTCATCCCCAACTTGATAGACTTTTTTAGATGTCTTTTTCGAGATGACTTGGTTATTCCGCCTCCCGCAAATCCTCTAGCTATCATGTGGATATGCTGGTCCAAAGTTGGGTCTGACTGATCTCGTCCACTTGCCTCTTCATTTTCTCGCTTTCTTTTCTCGTGATCGTCAGACCTTTAGTAAGTATTTTTCTAATTGACCTTCTCTAGCTAGTTTTTCAATTACATTTTTTAGGTCGTAACAATGATTTGTAGAGTGCTCATATAGCTTATGATACCCACGATATTCTATCCGACTACCACCTTTTTTGTTTTTAATTAGACGAGGAGGTGGTGGTTTCTTAGTGTGGTAGATTTTTCTATATACATCAATAAGAGAGACTCTTAAGGGAGTGTAGTTGTGGTACTTTCGGGTTTTTTAAGTTGTAGCCGTCTTTTTTCTTTGTCTGTTTCTCCTTTTCCCGAGCTTGGTAGGGATTGTTTGGTCTAGGAGCAGGCTCTCGTAATCGGGTATTCTCTTCCATGTTGATGTATTTTTCAGCTTGCTCCTGTACTTCATTCAAAGAGGTCGGGTGTCGCTTTGAGATAAATTGGGAGAAAGGTTCTTCCTTGAGACCATTGACTAGTCCTATTATCACTATTTCAGTAGGTAGATTTTGGATCTCTAAACAAGTTTTGTTAAACCTCTTCATGTAGTCCCAGAAGGTTTTGCCTACTTCTTGCTTAACTCCTAAGAGGCTTGGTATATGCTTCACCTTATCCTTTTGGATGGAGAAGCAAGCAAGGGTTTTTTTGCGAGATCATCAAAACATGTGACCGACCTGGGTGATAGATTATTGAACCACTTCGTTGCCGACTTAGTGAAAGTTGTTGGAAAAGCTTTGCAACAAGTTGAATATGAGGCGTCAGCTAGATACATCCGACTTTTGAAGTTGCTTAGATGGTGTCCCCGATCGGTTGTTCCACCATAGAGGCTCATGTCTAGACTTTTAAAGTTTTTAGGGACTTTAGCCCGCATGATCTTTTCGATAAAGGGATCTTCTCTGTAGAAAGGGGTTTCTTCTCGGTCTATACGGTGATTTCAATTTCTAAGGTCGGTCTCGAGCTTTAAGAGCTTTTCTTCTAACTCTCTTCGTCGCTTGACTTCTCTTCTCAGATCTTTCTTAGCTTCTCTTTGCCTTTCTATCTCCTATTTGAGTTGTTCTACAGACCTTGGTGTCCATGAACTAATCCCATAAGCTCGACTGGATGGATTTGATCATCTTTTGGATGGTGTATTTCTAAGTTGACTCTTCTATGAAGGGGGTTTCCTGTTGTTCCCTCTCCGGAATTTTCAAGGGTCCTGTTTTGAGGGGGAGGTACCACATTTGCTTAGTTGTCATTGTTTTCATCAAGGTGTTCTGGCTCTGATTCAGAGGCCGTGTTTTCGTCCCGATTGTTTTCCATCTTGGGGTGTAGACTTCTAGGTTTCTGCCAACAGCACCAATGTTCCGAGAGTTATTTGAAACTGAATTGCTTTTGGGCTTGGACGTGAGGTCCAGACTCCCTTTAAGACAGCATCCGACTTCCACGAGCGTCGAAATGCCGCCGTCCGAGTTCCTTATAAGGAGGTGGAGGTTGGTACCTGTAAGGGATTTCGATACTTAAGTTAACATGCGTTTTAGCAAGTTTATAGTAGATTGGATCTTAAGTATATCTGAAGGATATCAGAATATTTATAGTTATTGAGCCAATAATTACTGTTGAAGCAATTTTACTTTTATTGGTGGATAATTATCTTTTTTTGGGATTATTGAGATTTTCCTTCTAAAAACATGCGAAAAATAATAAGAATTGATTATGACTTGAGTATGGAAGGATCGCACTCTATCTGACTTCCATAAAGTCGAATAAGTTTAATTATGTTGAGTTTTCTCATTTTAGACTTACTTATAAATTAAACCAGAATATGAACAGAAATTGTGCATAACTTTTTTGACATGTAACTGTATAACGAATTTAAATTTGATTCTTTAATAATAAATGTAGTTGAATATGGATTTTATGACTTTAGTTTTTATGTGGCTGCTATCCTGCTAACGTGCAACTATAGTTGTTAGATAGAATACTTGACTCTCACATTTACTGTTTCAATGTAAACTTATGTTTATACAGAAATTAAATATTATATATCCGCTAAAAATTAATCAATAAATTAATTATTATGTATTTATATATAAATATATATAATTTATTTTATTTTATTTTTAATATATATTTTAATTTAATATATATTCGATAATTTGATACAT
>NC_029774.3:133177400-133178469 GCF_000817695.3 Arachis duranensis | reverse complement strand
CATACGTAATTAAATATATCATGTATGTATAAATTTATTTTATATTAACAATAAATTAAAATTAAATTTATGATTAATATGAATTTATATAAATTTTAAATTTGAATCTTACTATTATCAATATACTAAAAAATAATAAATAAAACATCTAGAGTAAACTGATAATTAGGTCTTTGAAAATTTTGACTTTGAATTAATTAGTCCTTAAATAAAAAAATACCAATTTGATCCTCCAGAATAATAAACAGTAGACACATGATATCCTTTTATCAATTCAGCAACTAAAACTTAACAGGAATGTTTATATGTACTATTAATTACTCTGACATGTCTATCTATAAAATATAGTCATGTAGATAACACTTTTTAGAATGAAACTTTACTTGTTTTGATATGATTTGTGATAAATAGAGAACAACTCAAAAAGAATATATAAAAACTCAAAAGATAATAAATGTTTAACTGTTTAAAACTACATCATTTTTCTGCTCATATAATAATAACAAAATATACACCACTATAAATAACTATTCATTAACAGAAGAATATACATATTCACCAGTTGCTATCTTAAAGATCTAATTAATACTTTTTTTTAAAAAACTAATTAACCCAAAATCAACATCTCGAAGAATCTAATTATCACTTTACTCAAATATCTAATTAAATGTGCATACATATTTTTTATTTAAATGTCGGTAGAAACCAGAAAGCGGATTATCTCAATTATTACATCAAGCATAATTTTTTACTAGATAATATTAAATTTGATTTCTGAACTTATACTTAGTCATTAATCAATAGATTACTATATACATAATGTAAGATTCAAACCCCTAATACTTATTTAAGTTAATGAATGAGTTAGCTATTCCACCAACTTAAATTAGTTATCAAAATTACTAATTAAAAAAAATCAAAATATTTTATTTTGACTAATGCATTTATTATTGTATCATTACATATATATTGAATTAGAAAAATCACGAGTGAATAAATATGTCAGTATTTATGTCTTTTAATACACTAATTAAAATAAGATTTTTATTAAAAAATTAAATTCTTTTGT
>NC_029774.3:133164032-133177368 GCF_000817695.3 Arachis duranensis | reverse complement strand
ATTTTAGCCAATTTTTATTTTTTTTAATCATAAATTATAAATCATAAATATTAAATTTTAAATCTTAAAACCTAATCCAAATTCATAAATCCTCTAAAGATGAGAGTTAAAAAATAATAATTTTACAAAATAAATGAGTTAATATTATTTAATTAAAAGTTTTTTATACACATTCTTAAAATCATAGTAAAGTAATGGTAATACTAATAATGTGATGATAAACTAAAGTTCTAGATTTAGATTTCAACGTTCAACCACCCGTGGTTCATTCTTTCTGCTTGGTTAGGATGGCTTCGTGGTCAAGATTAAGGAAGTTTGTTTATTGGGACGAGAGATATAAATAGAGAGATATTAAATTATATTTAATAAATATATGAATAGAAATATTTTATTTAAAGATATTAAATTAGTGTATTTTGTATTTATTCTGACAAAAATATAAATAAAAAATAAATTTTTTATTATTTTTATTAATTTTTTTAAATATATTTTTTATTATTATATATTTTTTTAAATTTTTTAAATACAAAATTTTTATATTTTTATTTTTTATATCTTATTTTTAATATATTCTCTTATCTTGTTTTAAAAAACAAACACTTAAAAGAGACAAGAGTTGAGTGGGCATGCAATTCATAAAAAAATGGTACTAGCAAACAAGAAATTGGGTGAAACTCTGAGGTATTGGGGTTCGTGTATATTATACTTTGACCCATACCTTCTCCTCAAACACTGGTTTGGTTGGCTTCAATTTTTAGAGTGTAATTACATTTTTTTTTAAAAAAAATAATCATATAACGAGATAGTCGTGGAAGAAAAACAGCAGACTAACTAAGTAGATTAAATGTTGGTTTAAGTTGATTTTTTTAATAAAGAATATTTTTAAAAGTAAAATATTTTTATTTAATTTTTTAAAATTTATTTAGATAAGAATATCTTTTTATAAAATTAAAAAATATTTATTTTTTTTAAAGTTAATTCAAACTGACCTTAAATAATTGAACAGTTTTATAGACGATACGCGTTAAGCAATTATGTAAATGAATTGAAATAAAAAACCATTATTTTCTCGCAACCAAAGTCTCAGACATGAGAATATTTGAAGATCCTTGTGCTCCAAGTAGTCAACAGTCAACACACATTCGATAATCAGCTGGGTAGCACGAACACTGAAAATTCATCTTTGGTTGCATAGCCTAGTAACTCAGCGATTATAAGATTAGTATATTAATTATTTAAATAACAACCCAACATGAATAAGACAAGTTTAAATGAGTTTAACTAATATGTGCTTTATTAAGGGTACATGATAAACGTATCATTGGTAGAAAATTTTAAATTTTTTTATTTAATAAATATAAAATAAATACATTAAAAATTTAATTTTTTTGTATTTCTAATAATTTTTTTAATTTATAATCTTAATATATGTTTTTAGAGTATAAGATACATAAACCTATTTTAAATAAATGAATAAATAAAAGTTAAGACAAATTAAATGTCATCCCACGAGCGAGGAAAGAGGATAAACTGATAAAGACCTGTAAACGCCATAGAAATTAGAAGTCAACATTTATTTTATTTTTTAGTAATATACTACTTTTCGTGGAAATTGTAATTTCCTTTTGTTGTTGAGCTGTTTTTTTCCTCCTGTTTTCTTGTTGCTTGTTACACATTATAAGCCTTAAAAAAATTGTCACTCTCTTTCTTATTGATCTAAATTCATTAAATTTCAACGTAAACGACGAGGCAATGCACAAAATAAATACTTAATAAGTGTAGAGGTGATTGTTTCGTTATCTTGCTTATGATGATGTGGGAAAAACCTAAAGGTGATTGTTTTATTATCCTACTTATTTAGGCTGTGAAAAATATATGCACAGAAGCTGAATTGCTGATAGTATTATTTGGAACCTCCACGCGTATATAGCGGTTTCCTTGTATTATACAAGTTAAAGCAATGTCAATTTATTAATTAATATAAAGACTAATGCTCAAGAGTTAAGATCACAAGAAAAAGAGTTAAGACCAAAAAAAAAAGACTAATACAATTTTTAGTTTTTTTTCCTCCTTAAAAAAACATTTAAATTCTGATTGTTGGTCCTGCCATTCATAATTTCATATAAAGGTTTGTAAACCTGGAAGAGTCTAAGCAAACAGTTCATCAAGCTCCATTTCAAAGCCACATTAATAAAAACAACCATACAGATGGAATCATCACAAGAGCTAAGCAACAAAATCCAAAGTGATTTATCAAAGTAGAAGTCGGCTATAATCATTTTAAATTTTGATCAGAGTGTTTAAAGTTCAATCCTAAAATAATCATTTGGGGAATATCTTAGAATAATCTCTGCAACGAGTTGAAATTACCAGAAGAATTTCTCATACCAACAAAATTAAGCAACAAACTATGAATGACTAACTTGCACATGGACATATGCCAAAAGAAGATATGCTTGAACCAAAACTTACGGTTTTGAAACTGAACCCAAATAATATTCTCAGCTTAGGCATTGAAAGTAGCATTATTGTAAATAAATAAAATTCAGGAAAAAAAGACGAATTCTAGTTAAAGTTCTAGTTAATTCCTTGACTTCTTTCTTGACTTGGACGAAGGCTTGCTTTGCTGAGAAGCTCCACTACTTCCTTTAGAGGCAGCAGCCAGGTTTGATTTTGGATTAGAGTTGTTGGAAGAAGTACCAACATCCTGCTTTTCTCGGACTACAGCACCCTGAGCGCCTCTAACTTGAGCAGCTTTTTTGTCCTTCCTCTTGGGCCTATAGGTTGATCTCTCCCGCCTGGGGAGCCACCTTTCAGGATCCGGGGGAGGACCTGGGTTTGCAGGGTCAAACCCTTTCGGATACCTTGGTTTTCTCTTTCTCTTTTTCTTAGCTTTTGTCTTATTCTTTCCTTCCTCATGTGATTCAGTGACCCCAACATGAGCAGGACCATCAACCTGTTTCACTCCAGAAGTTCGCTCCAAGCTGTCCACATCGATCCCCTTTAAACCAGGTAAGGCCTTCAGTTGCTTTTCATAAAGTTCTGCCTTATCGACATCTGTGCGTGCAACTGTTGTTACCAGCCCAACCAGTGCTTCTATGCCTCCTTGGCTTTTAACTAGTTCCTCATAGAGTTTAGCAGCATCATCTTCCTTGCCATGCCTGATCTTGAATGAAGCAGCCTCTTGCATTATAATATTAAGCTTATTGTCCTCAGTCATAGCATTAGACCACCATTTGATAGCAGAATCAAGCACAGCAGCTGCACCCTCAATGTCACCAGCGCGTTCTTTTAAAGAGACAAGGGTGGCAACAGTAGCAGGCATGTGTTGGATATCTGATATCTTAGCCACGGAATCAGCTGCAATATGTGGGTGACCAGCAGCAGCAGCCACCTGAGCCCTGGCCAAATGAACAACCTTGGACTTCTCAGGGTACTTCCCAGCAAACTGTGCTAATAATTCCTCCGCCTTTCCAGCTTTGTTCTCTCTAACTAGGACAGCAGCTTGCAGCAATATAGGTATCACACTTTCTGGAAACATGTCTGGCAATCTGGAAACAAGTTCTCGGCCCTGTAAATTTTGATAGTACATAATGTATAGAGTATGCTCCCTTGCAAAAGTTTAAAGCTAAATACTAATAATTGATGATTCATGGAGGAGAAGACAAGACAGAGAGATGAAAGACCTGGTCCATCTTATTGGCATGAAGAAGTAAAAGGACCCTATTTGCATATATTGCTTCCTTTTCTTTTGCTGGAAGTTTCAAGTCTAGTTCACTAGCTAGCCGAAAGTTCTGTGCCTCTTTGTCTTTGAGCCGATCAAGTTTCCTTAGGCTATCAGAAACATCTTTTGGACCTCTCAGTGAAACAAGATTGTTCACTGCCACTGCAATTGATGATTCATCAGCCATATCTCGTTTAATGATGTCTATATAAGCTTCAATAGCATCTTGTTTACCCCCAAGAAGCTGTTTATCAATGAATAATTAATATTCCTGGCTAGTTCAACAGCAACGTATGCTTGAAAACTGCAAAATCATTCACTTTTTACCTGCTGGACATAGGCCAATTGTACAGCTAGAGGAGCCAATTCACTTTCTATCTCATCATCAGGCAAATTGTCTTCCATCAGGACCTCTTGACCAATTCTGATCCAATATACATTAACAAAGATAACTAGATAAGTATATGTTACTCTTGGATAATTCCCCAGTAAATAAGCTTTTGTTAATAGGTCATAATCTATCAAACAAAACACCAGTATCTGAAGCGTAAAAACAAAGATCCGATCAAAGAAAAAACTAAAACAATCAAACCATATAATCCATTTGAGCTTCATTTCCTATGCCTAGCTACTGACTACTCAGTATATACTGCAACTCTAAATTGAAAATATTACTGTTGCACAATGCCCTCCAAAAGGGATTCAATAAAGATATAATCAATGTTGTTTTAAATACCTAACTGGGGAAAAGAAAAGATAATATCACCTTCGGCCTGACAACAGGAGTTGTTCTGCATCTGTGTACTTCTTCCTTTCAATTAAAGAACAAGCAGTATTGTATGCCAATTCAAAGCTACTTGTTGCTTTAACCCGAAGTGAATCCAGAAGTCCTTGAACTTCGGATGACCTCCCGCCCATAACTAGGCTGGCAACACAATTTATTTCCAAGTTATCAATCTTGGAATTTTGGAGCTTCTGGTAGATATCCAGGCAAGCATCCATCTTCCCAAGACGGTACAAAATCTGAGCTTCCAAAAGCATAGTTTCAGTTGTTCTCTCTTGTGTTTTCAAAGACTCCAAAGCTTCATTCAACTTGTTTTGTCTGTATAAGCAGTATGCCTATTTAGAAATAGCAAAGGAAAATACAATCCTCAATGTGAGTATTTACATATTTGATTAAGATCATGTAAAAATGTATAAAAAGAAGAGAAACTCTTGGAGGCTAGCAATTTTTAGTATATTTGGTCATCATTTGACCAACTCAAACATTAAATTGTCTTTAACAAATACATTTTATTAATTCATGTGTGTAAATTCTGAAAAAATGTGGGTGCATGTGTGCAACCCGTAAATATAGGTGCAAACTATATGTTCTTGTGTGCAAAATTCTTGTAAATACGGGTGCAAATTATTGCTAGCCTAGTGCCAGCAAAAAATATCATATTTGCTTGCCATATAGCATTCCTCTAAAAAGAATTCCAATCCAAAAAGAGTTCATAAGCACCCTCATTTTTTCTTTCTCCCTATCTCACTTTATCCTTCAATTCAGAATTCCAGTCTTCGCCTAATTCAAACCTTACCCACTAAAAATTACACATCCTAGAACTTACAATCTTTGAGCAATTATATCTCTCAGCCAAACTTGAAATAAGGAACGAAGTAGAAAAGTAGGAACCTTAAGGAAATCGAAATCAGGGAGATGGATGCGAGAAGATCGAATGGCGGAGAGTGCGAGGTCGAGGCGGTCGTCCTTGATGAGCGCCACGACCTTGCATCGGAGGGCGTCTTCATCAGCGGGTGCAACCGCCAAAACTGCCAATGATCAAAACAGCAACACAGATTAGGGAAAATACAGAAGCAAAAAGGAAGAACGAAAGAGGCGTAAGTTGAACAAGAGTGGAAACGGAACGGACTCTGATCTGCGAGTTTGACGGCATTGTCGAAGGAGAAGGAGTTGATGTGCCTGTCGAGGGCGGTGAACAGATCTTCCAGGGGAGGAGGAGGCTGAGACGCCGCAGCAGCGACGACGGGTTTTGCCTTCGGAGCCATGGGTTAGAATCACGCCGCTGCCTTGGCTGTTGATTTTATCTGCATAGTGTTTGGGACTTTGGGTGGAACAGGAGCTTAGCCTTCCAACTTCAGCTCGGCTTGTGTATCTCTATATGGGTCGGTTCGGGTTGAAATTATTTAATTTCTTAACAAAAGAATTTAAATACAATAGTAACTTTTTTTATTTTTAAAGATTTTGTTAACATTTTTATTTTTAAAGATCGTTGTTATTAATTTTTTTATCCTTAAATTCGGAAGTTAAAGAATATTTTTATTTTCATTTAAAAGATTTATTGTTAGTCAATCACTTATTTAAATGAGTTACGGTAGCGTTTGGTAGAGAGACAGAAACTGAGAGATAGATACTAAATGAACTAATTATTTAACTAATTTAAATTAATTATTTTATAATTAAATAATATTATATATTCAAAATTTTTTTTAATCAAATCCAATCAGATTTATCTAACATAATTAAAATCAGTTATAATTAATATTGACGTGTACACCACCAAACTCGGAGATAAACTCAAAATTGATTACCAACCTAAAGACTCGGATAAACCGAACAAAAGCATAAAAACCTCCAACTAAAACGCGAACAAGTCAGCAGCGTCACCCACAATCACGGAACTCACTCCCTCAAATTCAATCACGCCTCTGCACAGGTTAAAGATATCAGTAACAGCACTCACCTGACATTTCGAAACAAACTAACACACCACACGCCTATAAAACTAAACTTAACCCAACCACAAAAAGCAGGTTACATAACTCATTCTCATATATTATTCTTATTCTCTTATAACTCATATACTTACTTGAGTGTCGGAGTGCTTTATGCAGGTGCTCCCGCCGCCGTGTTCCAGAAAATCGAGGTTAGAGCCGCACCGTGATACTTGGACGACCTTTAGCTCGATCAAGGACCCAGGTGCTCAACTGAAAGCAGCAGACCTCGGCTCCTCCAGGACGGAACATTTGGCGCCCACCGTGGGGCCCGATATCTAACCTCACTCTATTTTCATATTACACTTTGCTTTCTTCTTTTACGCAGGGTTTATCAACCTTCCGACATGGCTGACAATAGAGTTCATCAACTCAATCAGGCTGAACTCATGACCCAGATGGCTGAATTGTAAGCGGAAGTCAAGAGACTAGCAGAGCTATCATCCCGGAACAGCAAGCAAGAGGAGGGCAACTCTCAAAGCTCAACCCAAGGCGGTACCTATCTAATAGGTGTCAATCCCCCCAAGGAAAAGCTGACCTTGGACAACCCCTTCTCTGAGGAAATCACGAATTATCAAATGCCAAAGCATTTCACACTCCCTTCCTCTCTTGAGCCATACAAGGGGATTGGTGACCCCCGGGCTCACTTTAAAAAATTTCAATCTATGATTTTTTTAACGGACCTAACAACGATAGCAAGGTCTTTTATCGATTATTTTGCAGCGGCACGGATCGGATCATCTCAGCACCATCCGTCAGGGTCCACAAGAGAGCCTGAAGGATTATATGACCAGATTCACAGATGCCACCATGGAAATACCCGATCTCAACCCGGCTGTCCACCTACATGCCCTCAAAGCCGGCCTCCGACCTGGAAAATTCAAAGAAATAATCGCAGTTACAAAACCAAAGACATTGGAAGAGTTTCGAGAGAGAGCAGCAGGACAAATGGAGATTGAAGAACTCCGCGAGGCCGACAAAACCGAAAGAAGACCAAGGAGGGAAGGCGACAGAACATCCAGATCGGGGAGCACTAAAGATCTAGGCAAGCCATTCAAACTCACCCCAAAATTTGACAACTACACCAGGTTTAATACGAAAAGAGAAAAGATAATCAAAGAGATACTCAACGCCAAGATTATCAAGCCACCAACAAGGGCCGAGAGCTATCAAGATCAGCGATTCGTCGACAAAAACAAACACTGTGCTTTCCACCAAAAGTATGGTCACACCACCGACGAGTGCATAATAGCTAAAGGCCTCCTAGAAAAGTTAGCTCGGCAGGGCCTATTGGATAAGTACATCGAAGGACGGAAGTACAAAGAGAGCGACAGAAACAGAGAGGAACGCCAGCAAGCCTCGGCAGACAAAGATACCAACAAATGGCTGAACAACAACCCACCTAAAGGGGTTATAAACTGCATATCTGGGGGATTCGCAGGAGGCGGCAAAACAACCTCAGCACGGAAGCGAAGTTACCGTGCAATGCTAGCAATCGAAGGAACAACACCGCCAAACAACAAAGATATGTAGGACCTAGAAATCACTTTTAACCAAGCTGATATATGCTCGGCCGCCCCTCACACAGACGACCCGGTAGTAATTTCCATTCAAACAGGCGACCTTCTGGTAAGAAAAGTCCTTTTGGACCCAGGTAGTAGTGCAGATGTCCTGTTTTACTCTACTTTTTCAAAAATGAATCTATCTGAAAAACTAATGCAACCCTTATCTGGAGAATTAGTAGGATTCTCTAGAGAAAGAGTGCCGATCAAGGGCTATATATGGCTAAGGACCACAATGGGAAATGACCCGTTGTCAAGAACCTTGGACATACAATACCTAATAGTTGACTGCCCTAGTCCTTATAACATTATTCTCGGAAGACCTACTCTGAACATGTTCAGAGCAGTCATATCTACTTATCATCTATGTGTTAAATTTTAGGCACAGGGCGGCAAGATAGTGACAATACATTCTGACCGCCAACAAGCTCGGCAGTGCTATAATGCGAGCCTAAAAAGATCGGACACAAGCCTGAAACAACGTGAAGTCCAATCAATACATGGCACAGAAGTCTTGTCCTTGGCCGAACTTGATCCTCGAGGGGACACACAAGAAAGACCTCAACCAGCAGACGAGCTCCAGAAGATCCAACTGACCCATATACCGGAACAGGTAACATACATCGGCCAAGCACTACAAGGACAACAAAGGTCGAAACTGATAAAATTATTGTAAACAAACGCCGACCTGTTCGCCTGGACCCCGGCAGACATGCCCGGTATAAGCCCAGACGTAATCTGCCATAAATTGGCCACCAACAGGACAAGCCGACCTATAGCTCAGAAGAAGAGAAACCTTGGGGCGGAAAAATCAAAGGCAGCCTTAGAAGAGACAGAGAAACTCCTTAAAGCCAACTTCATCAAAGAAATCCGCTTCACCACATGGCTCTCAAACGTAGTAATGGTAAGGAAAAATTCAGGTAAGTGGCGTATGTGCGTCGACTTTACAGACTTGAACAAGGCATGCCCTAAAGATGCTTATCCTTTACCATGCATCGATAAACTCGTAGACAATGCATCAGATTTCAAAAGCTTGAGCTTCATGGATGCATACTCTGGATACAACCAGATCCTTATGCATCTAGAAGATCAAAGCAAGACTGCATTTATAACTGAACATGGTAATTTCTGCTATAGAGTTATGCCATTTAGCCTAAAGAATGCAGGTGCAACCTACCAACGATTGATGGACAAGGTATTCCGACATCAAATAGGTCGGAACATCGAAATTTATGTCGACGACATGGTAGCCAAGACCACCCAAGAGTGGTCACACTGTGACGATCTCAAGGAAATATTCGAAACAGATTCGATCATACAATATGAGGCTCAACCCGGAAAAATGCGCCTTTGGAGTTCAAGGAGGCAAATTCCTCGGGTTTATGTTAACCTCACAAGGAATTGAAGCGAACCCTGAAAAATGCAAAGCAATACTCAACATGGCAAGCCCTAAAGCGATGAAAGAAGTGCAACAATTAGCAGGAAGGGTAGCCGCACTTTCTCAATTCTTACCAGCGGTATCAAGCCGATCTTACCTATTTTTCCAGACGATCTTAAAAGATAAAAAATTCCAATGGACAGCAGAATGCGAGAAGGCATTTGACGAGCTTAAAACCATCTTATCATCACCATCCGTGCTAGAGAGACCTATAGTCGGTAAACCTCTATATCTGTATTTGTCCGTTTCCAATCATTCTATAAGCTCGGCTCTCGTCATTGAGACAGGAAAGACACAACAGCCAGTATACTTCGCCAGCAGAGTCATGCAGCCGACAGAACAAAGATATCCGAGGATAGAACAGCTAGCCTTAACACTCGTGATCACAGCAAGAAGACTAAGGCACTATTTCCAAAGCCAAACGATAGTGGTAAGGACAAACCACCCATTAAGGCAAATATTAACAAAACCAGAACTGGCCGGACGCCTGACCAAATGGTCGATCGAGCTTTCAGAATTCGACATTCAGTTTCAACCTAGATCGCCCCTGAAAGCACAGATCCTCGCCGATTTCATCATGGAATTGACACCTGACGAACATAACAAAACATGGGAGTTACATGTGGACGGAGCGTCAAACCGAGAAGGAAGTGGGGCCGGAATAATCCTAAAAGAAGGTGACGAGGTAAGAGCCGAACAAGCCCTCCAATTCCATTTCTCAGCAAGCAACAACCAGGCCGAGTATGAGGCCCTCGTAGCAGGACTCAAGCTCGCCCTAAGCCACCAAGTAAATGCCTGATAGCACGTTGCGACTCCCTCCTGGTGGTCCAACAGATCCGAGGTGAATTCTAGGTAAAAGATCCTTCGCTAGAACAATACTGGCTCATAGCAAATGATCTCATTTCAAAATTTAGCTCATTTACTATACTGCATGTGCATAGAGAACAAAATGTTAGGGCAGACATATTATCCAAACTTGCCGCCACTAGGGCAGATACACAAACATAGGCACTATCACAACTCACACTCACAAAACCCAGCACTGAACTATTATACATAGAAAACATTAACCGCCTCCATGATTAGAGAACACCTTTTTTGGAGTACATAAATACAGGTACCATACCCAGTGCCGAGCCCAACCAACAACAGTTCAGACGTAAAGTGAGCTTCTATACAAAGATAGCAGGAGAGCTATACAGGCGCGGTTTTTCACAACCATTGCTAAAATGCTTAAGCAAAGATGAAGCAAGAGAGGTGATGGACGAAATTCATGAGGGTGTATGCCGAAATCACATAGGAGGACGAGCTCTCGCTGCAAAAATAGCTAGGACATGATACTACTGGCCGACCATGAAGAGAGACTGCTTAGCAAAAGTCAAGGCATGTGACAAATGCCAGAAACACAAAGCCCTCTCCACAAAACCGGCCGAGGTATTGCACAACATAGAGGTAAGCTGGCCTTTTCACAAATGGGGACTCGACATCCTCGACCCATTTCCAATAGCACCAGGACAGGTAAAATTTCTTTTAGTATCAATAGACTACTTCTCAAAATGGATAGAAGCACAACCCTTAGCAAGAATAACAGCCGAAAAGGTACGATCTTTTATATGGAAAAACATAATATGCCAATTTGGAATACCAAAGGAAATAATATCAGACAATGATAGACAATTTACAGATAATAAGCTCGGCTCATTTTTAAGAAATTTTAATATACAACATCATTTTAGCTCGGTCGAACACCCACAAACCAATGGGCAGGCCGAAGCTGCTAACCGAGTTGTGTTACAGGCGATCAAGAAAAAGCTCGATAACGCGAAGGGCAAGTGGGCCGAGCTAATACCGGAAATATTATGGAGCTACAACACCACAGTACAAAACACCACGGGCGAGACACCCTTCAGACTAGTCTATGGTTCGGAAGCATTAATCCCTGTAGAAATCGGAATCCCAACGCTAAGAGCCGAGCTATATGACGAGCAATATAACACAAGAGCCATAAATGCCGAGCTTGACCTAGCCGAGGAAGATAGGGAAATCGCTGCCATCAAACAAAGAGCCCAGAAACAACTGGCAGAAAAGAAGCACAACAAAAAGGTTGTGCCGAGGATCTTCTCGGAAGGCGATCTAGTCCTCAGACGAACAGAAGAAGCTAGACGACCTCATTCACACGGCAAGCTAGCCGCAAACTGGGAAGGCCCATTCCGAATATCAAAAGTACTCGGAATGGGGGCTTACCAACATCAAACACTCAAAGGCACGAAGAAACGCCCACGAATTTGGGTGAAGTTGCGAAAGCGCGTAGTTGAGCTGCGTAAAAACGTCACACTCGAAAGAAGTAAAGGGAAATCTCACACCAAGTTCAAAGATACAGGGGGGTATACATATAGAAATACCCCCAATCGCCCCTCCTCTCACAAACCCTATCAGTATCAGAACAAGGGAGAAGCTCGACAGCAACAGCAGAACCAACCCTAACAACAGTCAAACTACCCAAATCAGATATGGACTCCGCAATGGTAAACGAGGAAGAACGAGTCTTAACGTCGTCATGGACCCAATGATACGGGTCGTCTTCCCTCTCCTCAACCACTTTCAACTTCTCTCTCGCCATAGCAGTAATAACAAAAAGTAAATGAAGAAAAATACTAACCTTGCGAAGACATGAGGGAGGGTAAACTGTAAAAAAGAAATATAGCAGCAAAATGTAAAGTCTCGAAGCGAAGTGCAGCTATTATTACAAAGCCCACTAAATTAGTGGAAACCTTAGTCAATAACTACCGTCAACGTGGGGAACCAATCCACATAATGGCACATTAAATGAGTCACGAGAATAACCAAAGAGTCATTCCAATTTCCTTTCAAATTCTTTTAAATGGGCCACGGAGGCCCAGCAGCAACAAAAAGTTATTAAGCCAAAAAAACGAAGTCAGCAACAAATCAACTAAAGTTCGCCCACTGTTCTCACATACAACACTAGCCGAACTTGGGGGCTATGACGTGTACACTACCAAACTCGGAGATAAACTCAAAATTGATTACCAACCTAAAGACTCGGATAAACCGAACAAAAGCATAAAAACCTCCAACTAAAACGCGAACAAGTCAGCAACGTCACCCATAATCACGGAACTCACTCCCTCAAATTCAATCACGCCTCTGCACAGGTCAAAGATATCAGTAACAGCACTCACCTGACATTTCGAAACAAACTAACACACCACACGCCTATAAAACCAAACCTAACCCAACCACAAAAAGCAGGTTACAGAACTCATTCTCATATATTATTCTTATTCTCTTATAACTCATATACTTACTTGAGCGTCGAAGTGCTTTGTGCAGGTGCTCCCGCCGCCGTATTCCAGAAAACCGAGGTTAGAGCCGCACCGTGATACTTGGACGACCTTTAGCTCGATCAAGGACCCAGGTGCTCAACTGAAAGCAGCAGACCTCGGCTCCTCCAGGACGGAACAAATATTATTTTAAATTTTATTGTTTAATTTGATTGGATTATGTTTATAAAAAGAATTAAATATGTAATATTATTGTTAGAATTAACTAAGAGCCAAAACGTTTTAACTAATAAAATATTTAATAATAATTATTGATTAAAAGTTAAAAAAAAGATTCAAAATTAAAAATAATAAAATATTTAAGACTAAATTTAAAAGAATTTAAAAATCGAACGAAATAAAACTAAATTAAGACATAAAATTTAGAGTGACCAACAATGATAGCAGGTGATTGAAATACAGTGGTATTGGAAAGGTTGCGAGGCCAATAAATTAATAGAGTGACTAGTTCAATAATTTAATGGTTCGACTGAAT
>NC_029774.3:133122634-133163771 GCF_000817695.3 Arachis duranensis | reverse complement strand
TTTCTAAAACTAATAAATTCAAATTTTTACAATTTCACGTAATAAATTGTTTATAATTTATTATTAAAATTTTACATACAATTTTAAACATCAAAATTTATAATTAAAAAAATTACAAACACATAATATTCTACTAAAAACATTATTTTGAACAATGTTATCTTAGTGCTATTAATCAATCACTTTATAAAGTCAACAAAATTAACCACCGAATAAAAAAATGAACTTAAATAGAGAGATAGATCGGTCGAAAAAACGATCCCAACAACTCCCGACGATGCAAAAAGAGGATGAACATTGAGAAGAAAGTCGAACAGACCTTTCCACTGGGGACTACAATTTTCTGAGGAACCGTACTATTGAAAAAAAAGAAAAAAAATTGTGATTTTTATGTTTGTTAATACAATTCTGTTAACTAAATTATTATCCAATACTTTCACTAAAGTTATTTATGTTATAAAATATAAGTATTATATATATATTTTTATATACATCAAATATTTTTAAAAAGTAAAACTTTTTTCCTTACAAAATTCTTTTATATTTAACTTTTTAACAATTACAAAAGAAATTTGGTAGTTAAACTCTTTTTTATACTTCATAATAATAATAATAATAATAATAATAATAATAATAATTTATAACAAAACAATCATGTTCTTTTCTTTTCTAACGAAGAATGAAAATAATAATTTGTGTGTATGTTAGTGGAGCTGCTAAATTCACCTCTTATCACTAAAAAATTATCTAAAATGTATAGATTCTTTTTTAAACCATTTTGTATGGGAAAAGATCTCTTATTGCAATTTTCTCTTATTATTTTCAAACTTGGAATTTGAAATTTTTGGTTGTCAAACTACCAATACCACCTTGTAACAAATAATTAGGCAATAACATTTGTAATAGTTCACATTGTAGAGAAAATTGTTATTGAAAATTTTAACAGGTATATTAATTTAAATTAATAGAAATGATTAATTTAATAATAATACATATGAATAAAATCGAAGGGATGTAAAATAGGATTATTATTTTTAGCTTTATGATATATAAAATGATATGTTTAACTACTTTCAATTAAAAACCATGAGTCTAAAACTAAGTATATTGTTTGATATTATTTGATAGAAATATATGGATCAATGGCGCATATATATATATATATATGAAGAGAAGGTTTTATTTGGTATTAATAAAAGAATAACATTGATAAAAGATGTTAAGAGAAAATAATGCAATTAATGTGAATGACTCGTCTATTATGAATGTTAGTTTGTGCGGGTAGGTGAGGCCGTGAGGCATGTAGTATTTGATTTTGCAGTTAGATCCAATTTGGATAAATAGTTTATTTAAGTTTTTTTAATAAAATAATTTAAATAATAAATAATTATGTTAAAAGTAATTTATAAATAAGTTATTTTATTTTTGAATTTTTAATTTTAAAAATATTTATTTTATAAAAATAATAATTTTATTTTAAAAATTATACCAAACATTAATACTACTATTTTTCATAAGTTAAAAGCTCAAAAAAATATTACTATTTTTTATAAGTGAAATACTCAAAAAAATTATTTTTAAAACTTTTTAAATGGACTTTTATTATTAGAATTCTATAAAATTTTTAGAAAGTGAAAATTTAGCTATGATAGCGTCTTAAGGGTGAACATGCATTCAGTGTGTTTAAATCTAAGAGGAGATAAATTCTTTTTTGTTTTGTAGCAGTTTCTTCTTTATGTGTTTTTAAAAAAATCTTTTAAATTATTAATTTACTAAAACTAAATTCTAAAAAAAATAATTAATAAATTTTGTATACAACTAAGTTCATAATTGTAATTATTTTTCACTAGAGAAACAAGCTAGTAATTTTTTCTCATCCCACCTAAAAATCAAATTAATAATTACTAATTTACTCTGCGATAAGTGACAGAATTTTTTGTATGCTGCAACAAGATTAGTGACAGGTTAATGTTACTTAAATTTGAATTAACTGAAATTTGCTTACCCAAATAAATACTCATTACATGTCATGATGATGAGTAAAGCTGTCACCCTAAATATTTCCCACCCTAATTTGATGGCTTCTGATTAGTGGCTCACTGGCACATTCTTGGCCCATTTGCTTATGTCTCCAACCCTTTCTTCTAAATATGACTCTGAATCATTGATTGATATAACCACAAAAGAAATTACTCTCTATCTCAATAATCAACTACCACATACATATATAATCATGAATTTACTTTTGAATTTTGATGCAATATTAATGAAAAATAATTTTATACGTACATTTAATTAGATAATATTAAATTAATAAAAATAATTATTTTATATTAATTATATAAATAATTATTTAAAAATTAAATATAATTAAAAAATTATGTAAAATATTGTAATGTCTGAATGTATTAAAATTAAATTTTGTTATTATTTTCATTAAACAACCTTCCTTTGCTTGCTTTGCTTATCAAGTATTTCTCAACCATCCCTTTAATTATTTTATTAGTACTTTTTTTTTTTTTATAAAAATTATCATTTGTATGTACGCTTGTATTACACTGCATGTGCTTTTGCCCTTTATTATTATTATTATTGTTATTACTATTTTTCTTTTTCTCTTTGAATATTCCTTCCCATTTTTTTTTTGGGTTCTTTTTACAGATAGATACTTGCAAAATTCTCTTCTATTTTCATCCAGAAAAAAAAAATTGAAATATAAACATAAAAGGAAAAAAGGAAGGGAAAATCTGAATTCTGAAGAACATTCTGAAAACGAAGGAGAAGATTGAGTTCCCCCATTTCCTGAATTGTGAACCTCGTGATCTCTGTTTCCCAACCATACACACACGTTTTTGTTTGTTTCTGAATTCGTTTCTCTGTTGCAAAAAAGTTTCATTCTTTATCTAAAGGGGTTTCCCAAACAAAACAGAAGAAAAGGAAAGGGCATTACTTGCAAAAGATTCCTCGTTCATCTTCTCAATTCAATCATCGAATGAACGAGATTCAGAACTGGGTCTTCTCCATCACCATGGGCAGAGTAATCAGGAAAATGGGGTTTCTTTTGATACCCAGATGAGCATGTCTTCTCTTTACCTTATCCTCTTTCTGCATAAGGAAACACGTTATGCAACAGAAAACAACCACCTTTGTGTCTGTTCGGTTCATAACATGATTGTATTTCATTGAATTATTCTTATATTACGAGGGAAGCTTCAAGGATTGGTGTTGTTTTTTCAGATTTGTTGGAGGGTGTTAGTTTTTCTCATTTTGAATCATTGTTGTTGTTATTATTGTTATTATGTTCAAACAGATACTCAATAAGCTTCCTCGTAAGTCATCCAAAGGTTCTGAACATGGTGGAAGTGGAAACCATGTTCATTCAAAACAGGGGAATTCTTCTCCTGCATTGCATGGAAATTCTGATTTAGATGCAGGGCATCATCAGAATCATGGTAATGTTGCATCATCGGGTTTGAATGGGGATTTGATGTGTCTTTATGACGAACCATTGCCTACATTCAGGGATGTTCACAGTTCTGAGAAGCAGGCTTTGTTTGTGAAGAAGCTAAGGTTGTGCACTGTTGTTTTTGACTTCACTGACCCTTCAAAGAACCTCAATGAGAAGGAGATTAAGCGGCAGACATTGGTGGAATTGGTGGATTATGTGACCTCTGCGCATGGCAAGTTTACCGAAGTGGTGACATTGGAGGTTGTGAAAATGGTGTCTGCTAATATATTCAGAACATTGAGTCCTGAGCCGCGTGATAGCAAATTCGTTGAAGGCCTTGAGGCGGAGGACGATGAGCCTTCGATGGATGCTGCATGGCCTCACTTGCAAGTTGTGTATGAACTTTTTCTGAGGTTTGTTGCATCACCTGAGCTGGATGCAAAGTTGGCTAAGAGGTACATTAATCAGTCCCTCATTTTAAAGCTGTTGGAGTTGTTTGACTCCGAAGATCCCAGAGAAAGGGAGTACTTAAAGATGACTTTGCATCGCATCTATGGGAAGTTCATGGTTCATCGCCCTTTCATTAGGAAAGCCATCAATAATGTCTTCTTCAGTTTGATTTTTGAGACGGAGAAACATAATGGGATTGCTGAGCTCCTTGAAATACTGGGCAGCATCATTAATGGTTTCGCTTTGCCATTGAAAGAAGAGCATAAACTGTTCCTTGTTCGTGCATTGATTCCGTTGCACAAACCAAAATGCTTAGCAATGTATCATCAGCAATTATCTTACTGCATTACTCAATTTGTAGAGAAAGATTGCAAACTCGCAGATGCCATCATTAGGGGATTGTTGAAGTACTGGCCAATAACCAGTAGTTCAAAGGAAGTTATGTTCCTCGGAGAGTTGGAAGAAATCTTGGAAGTAACTCAACCTCCAGAATTCCAGCGCTGTATGGTGCCATTGTTTCGGCGTATTGCCCGTTGTTTGAACAGCCCACACTTTCAGGTAGGGAATTCTTAATGCTCTTGTACTCCCTTTTTGTTGTTTCTGGCTTTCTGCCTTTTGATATTCATTTGTTTGTTCCAGTCAAGAATCCATATTACTCACCAACCAAAGGTTTTATTGCTTATATCTTTGGGTCTATATTTTCAATTTAACAACAACAAATTAAAAAGCAACAATAATAAAGACATTGTGAAGTTTTTTGTTTCCTTGAGCCATATCTCCATGAACGTGTTAGTGTTTGAACCTCGTCTTGTATGAGCACTGTGAGTTTACAAGAAATCTTAGTTTTTCCTCACTGCTTACAGAGTGCACAATGCTGCTAAATATGCGGAGGATAATTAAGGATGCTGATTATAAAACCTGTATGGAAAAGCTTTTAAGAAATTAAAACCAATGGTGGTATGCAATTTTCATGATCGGAGATTTTGATCTTGCTGGAAACTTGTAAAGGTTATTCGATAATATGCTATAATGTATTGTATTGTGTGTTTTATGTTTCTAGTAAGCCGTTAACGTGCTGGTCCCAACTCTCTCAGGCACCCCATTCCTTCCTCCCTCATAAAATTTCCTTAATATGCACTCTCATTTGGAAGCTCTTTGTACTTGAAGCATTGAGTTTGACCAGACATTGTGAAAATTAGTTTTAATTTAGAGTAACAATGTAGGAAGTATTAAACTCTTGATCACTAGGTTCATGAGGATAGATTTCCCAAAAGCTTAGGTTGTTAAGTGAATTCCTGATGACTGGATGTCAATCGTATTCGTTAGAATGTAGCAAGATTGATTTCATTTCTAGCATATGACTCACTTTAGCACATATGTTTCCTAGTAATTTAGGAAAGTTCCTCTTTAAATTTATGTCTTATGCGTTAGAGGTCACCTCTGTATCACTTTCATATCGTGTGACTTCGCACTTCTAACTTGTTATTTACAATATTTGACTGTTAGAAGTTAATGCTGTGAATTGTGATCCACATAAGCTATATGTTTGTGATTTTACTTCCAAATATCAGATATTGTTGACTATCAATATGCTTAAATGAATCTAATTAATTGGCCTTGTAGTGTAAATCTCATCATGCAACGCCAATGATATGAAATCATTAAAATATAGTTGTCATTTATCATAAACCTATGGCCTAGCTTCAGCTGCATTATACTATTCTACGTACATTAAATCTCATGTTTTAACTGTGTCAGGTGGCTGAACGAGCTTTGTTCTTGTGGAATAATGATCACATTCAGAGCTTAATCAAACAAAATCGTAAAGTAATTCTTCCCATTATCTTCCCTGCATTGGAGAAAAATACTAGAAATCACTGGAACCAGGTTGTCCATAGTTTGACCTTAAACGTGCGGAAGATCTTTTATGATCTTGATCCTGATCTATTCAAGGACTGTGTGCTAGAATATGACAAATATGAAGCAAAGCAAGATGAAGCCACTGCAAGACGTGTAGCCACTTGGAAACAATTAGAGGAACTTGCTGTAAAGAAGGCTGCAAGTAGTGAAGCCGTGCTTGTTCAATAACCCATTATTAGATCTGCAGGTTAGTTAGAACTGGGATATGTATTCTGCTCTATTAACTGATAATTTTAAGAAATTTTGTAGTATTTTAATATTTTTTTTCATGTAATGGATTGGTGAATAGGAGTAGAGAATCAATTTGTTGAATGTTTCCTAGCTCCTGGGTGGCAGCCAAAGCTAATGTTCGATATAAAATATCCTTTTATATCGAGACTCAGCACATTTAAACCCTTAATCCTTTTTTTATAACTTCTGAGAGTGTACCTTGCAAACCTTGTGATCTAACTTAAACCCAGTTTGTATCAAACCTGTAGGGGCAACATGATGTAGAATTTGGTCAAACCATGATAAATCCTGTTCATGTAAAGGTTAAAGTCTGTAGCTTCCTATGTGACTGGCTCTAAAGTCAGCCTATGCCACTTGAAATTTTAAACTCTGTTAAGTGAAATATGTGATGCCTTAAGGGTATGCTTGTGAGTTGAAAGCATAATCAGAAAGAGAGGGAAGAGAAGGGCTTAAAGAATTTTGGATTCTTCATTATTACAAGAACAATGGCATAGAGTACTTTGAATTTATGTCTAAATCCTTCAGTTTATCTTTTCAGCTTCCTGAAGAAATGTAGTATTTGGGTGCTCCTTGATGGAACTGTCTTCATGGATAATGGGATGTATGGTTTTGAGATATTATGCAGCATGTAACACAGCAGCACAAGAGTGTATACAACAGTAACAACAACTGAGTGGCTGTGCTGCTTGATGTTGGTGGCATGGATGGTGAGTTTGCATATAAGCAATACTCCTTGCCAAATTATTGTGATTCAATTTTGATTTCTCTGTCCATATAAAAATATATACTAACATCAAATCATATATTGTCATCTCAATAAAAGAGTTTTGTTATGGTAAAACTATCCGAGAGATCAAACTCTTAATGAGGTGACAATGCATGATTAATGGTCAATTCTGTTGTCGTTGTTATATTTGAGAAAGTTGGCTTTTTTCCTTTATTTTTTTGGAGGAAACATTACTACCCTACTTGAAGTTGTTGTAATGTAATTATATGACTAATTGAAGAAAACTCGAGATGTATTTTGCCACCATTATAAATTACAACTCTCTCTTTTCAACATTTTCTGTCACAATCACTTGCTATCTAATGTGGATATGGGACTAAAAAGTCAAGACTCAAGGGTATATATCTTCCTTCTTGATACAAAAATAACTGGCTGATGTTATATTTAATTGAGAATGTAAGTCAACGAAGTAACACACGCCTTTGAAATAAGATAATTACTATTAATTACTACGAGACTTCATCCATCAGTTACCTTGAAGATATATCTATACAAGTGTTAAAAGGAATTTGATCCCACACAAAGGTTTAAAGGGTACAAAACTGAAAAGAATTCATGGAAAAAAAAGGAAAGAAAAGAAAGGAGAAACAGTAGATTTTAATGCAGGATGCATGGTTAATTGGTTATAGATAATGCTATGATGTATTGGCATTTAAACGTGTTTGATGCTCCAAATTTTGATCAACGATAACATTCCCTGATTTTTTATTCCTGAAAAGAACTCATCCGAAGTTAGTACTGTAGAGTTATAAAATGATAAAATAAAAAATTAATTACTATTAAATTTGTAATTTTTATTTTATATTATCTAAAGATAATTGGATTATTAATTTTTTTACTTGTTAATTTTCTCATTTTAAAAGAATTTGATCATTTATTTTTATAATCTAATTTTAATGCACCCTCAGTATAAAGTAATTTTACATGTGTATCTGTTAATGTCACATTAGTAAAAATCATAGTTATCACTTATCAAAACCGCATCGATAATCAAAATAGTGAATTACTAGGTCATTGCTTGAACCTTCTGATTACTGGTTGAACCATCGATCTAGTTATAATTAAATAATTATAAAATGTTAAATTTTTTATAATAAGTATTTTTAATTATTTTTATACCAATATAATTATTTTAAAATTTTAATAATTTATTAATTAGTTTATGCCTATTATGTTATTAGATACTATAATTATTTATTGAAAAAATAATATTAGTATACATCATATAATGAAAAAATAAATTGTGAATAATAAAATGATTATTTATTCATTTTTTAATTTATAAGTATTTAATAAAATTTATATTTATATTAATAATTAATATAATTAAAATTAAAATTAAATAAAAATTTTATGTAATGTAACTAAATGTTTTCAATATATATTAGTTAGCACTTATCTTAATAATAAGTAATATAGTCCAATGGTAAAGAAGTAACTCCCATGGATAAGATCTTTGATTCAAACCTTCAGTGCCCACTTTAAATTTAGTTTTTTGTAGTCTCCCGGTACATTTGTAGAGCATCTCTTCCACGCTTCTGCTGAGAGGCCGGTGCACCGTAAAATCGGACGGGTCAGACTCTTGAGTCCATTGATATATTTATAGAGCGTCTCTTCCACGCTTCTGCTAAGGGACCGATACACTGTAGACTCGGATGGGCCAGAACGGGTTCGGGTGATTCGGATTTGACCGATTTTTATCGGATCATATTGGATTTGACTAATTCGATAGAGAAAACCGTCTTTGATTTGGACCGGATTGATTTTGGGTTTAGTTTATTGGTTTTTTGATTGAATCGGTCGGCCCAAATTTGATAACTATCATAAAAATAATTATTTTTTATATTAATCACGTAAATGGTCATCCAAAAAAATAAATACATTAAAATTAAACTCTTATTTTTATCTTTTTCTAACTAATCTTGGACGACTACCTTCCTTAACCCTTGACGGATCCACCACATTGTGCAACTCTATTGCACCACCAACCACCTAACTGCTATGTGTGTGTTTGGATTACAGTTTGCAAACCAGAGTTTGCATAAAATTGATTTTGTAAAATTGATTTTGATGATAAGTTAATTTGGGTTAACGTGATTTATGTTTGGTAATCTTTATATCAAAATTGATTATAGTAAAATAAATGTTGTTTGGATTATACAACTCAAAATCACTTTTAGATGAAAAATTACTAAAATAGACATCAATTTTATATACCTGCAAAATCAGAATACTATAGAAAATAATATAAAAAATATTTATCATATAAATAAAATAAATAAAATAAAAAATAAAAATATAAAAGAGAGTACTATAAATTTTATAATGTCACACAAAAAGAAAATATTCTATAATTTTTTTTAGTATCGTCAGTACTCTTTAATTTAATATTATTTTAGACTATAAATTTTTATTATTTATGGCTCTATTGTTACTTATAATTAGTATATAATAAAGACGAAAATAAAGTACAATCAGAAGTACAATAAAAACGGAAAAAACATAGCAAACATCGTATATAATAATTACGATCAACAACATATATTATATAAAAAAATATAATAAAAAGTAAATAAAATTCATACGAATAAAACCAAATAAAAAAATAAAAAAAATTATACACAACATAAATATAGTATAATAAAGGATAGAAAAAAGAATTTATATAAACAAAAAATAATAAATTTTTTATCTCGAGCGTGATTGAAATAAATTTGTATGAAAAAAAATTGGAACAAAAAACATATACAAAGAACTATTGTAAAAGTTATATGGTTACTTGCATTTTTTTATAGAAGAAAACAAAGGATAAAGTTGGTAGAAAAGAAAAAAAATTCTCATCTAATTTCTTAATGATAACCAAACTTTTCCATAATTTGTTAGTGATTGAAATAAATCTGAACGATTTTGATGAAAAAAATGGAACTAAAAAATTATGAAAAAGCAGGAAGAACTACAAAGAATGACTGTGAAGATAATAGTTACTAGTATCATTTTTATAGAAGAAAATAAAAGGTAGGGTTGGTAAAAAAGAAATATTTTAGCTTCTCCTAAACATGAAACGTGAAACGTGAAACGCAGAAGTTACAAATTTGAGCTTGTCCTAAACGTGGGTTCAGAGACAGAATCAATTCTGCGTTCACAAAGATAAAAATTGCCAAACATTAAAGTGAAACTTTCAAGAAGCTCAAACGGGCTTCTCTTCTCCCCAATGTGTTTGCCAAAAGTGAATATTATTATTCTTATTTTGATAATTTTACTTCTATATTCAATACATTTTTTGTATATAACTTAGTTATACACTTATATTTCAGTTTAATAATTAATTAATTATACATGTTAATGATTAAAAAAAACAATACTATAATAAAATTTTTATAAAAATAAGGGTTGAATAAGTTGCGAGTCTCTATAAAATCTTTCTTTTGTTAATTTTACTCTCCATAAAAAAATAAGCTTGTGTTTTTGGCCGTATAATTTTTAAAGTGAGTTATTTACATGCCAACAAAAGTCACCTAGCATATACTAAATCCAACATAATCATTTTTTCCCAGAAAAGAAATGACTTAACCATTATCATAATAATTTAGAGGGACCTGAACTGAATGATAAAAACCAAAATAATTAATTTTTGAAAATTCTAAAGAACAAAATAAAAATTTCAAATTGCATAGTACTTAAACCAAACAAAACTTCATAGTATCAAAAGAAATTACGAGAATTGAAAACTTACTTAACCAAAAAAATTATGTAAAAAATTATTGCATATAAAAAGTAGGAATTACAAGAAAGAAGAAAACACTGTGGGGGAATAAATCTTCAATTTAATTTTTCAATTAACATTACCTTATCCTCTCATTATTTTGAAAAGATATTTTCTAAAAGAAAATCGGGTACAAATCCATAAGGTGAGATGGCATGTAATTACAGAAAGCCCAAAGAGATGTTGCAATTAAATAACCAAAACTCCAAAAGTGAAAGGGTTTATCAAGGAGGTCCCAATTTTCTTTGTTTTTATCATCTTTGCTTTACTTTTACATTTTTTTTTTCATAAAATTATTTTTTTCTTTAATAAATTTAATTTTAATATACTGTATAAAATAATTTTATACATATATTTAATTATATAATATCAAATTAATAAAAATAATTACTTTTTTACATTAAAAAACATATATGATTAACGCTTTACATGGATCAAAATTAAAATCTTATTTGATTTGGATGATATTTCATTATTTCGTGGGGTCCTTTCCGGCTTTCCCCCCTCCTTCTTCCCCTTGTCTTCAAATTGCTTCAACTGGAAACAATCAAAAGATTCTTCTTTTCCCAATTTTCCTTTCTCTTTCTCACTCGTGTTTCAATTTCCCGCTACTGGGCAAGTTCTTAAACTCACTAGAACCAACTTCACTTCTCTCACACGCTTTTGACTTTTGTCCCATAGCTTGATGATGCCATTTGAATGAAGGAATTATGCACGAGTACAACGTTGCTGTTCTGGATCACACTCTCATCACTTAATTTTCCATCTACCTCACGATTATTGGAGAAAGGTTAGTATGATTTTGAAATCTTTGTATTGATACTGGAGCTGGAACTGTGCCAGGTTCCACTGATAGAAAAAAGAGGGGAAAAATGTTATCTTTTACCCTAGTGAAGTCATAACTTGGTTAATTTCTATTGAGTTGAGTACTTGAGTTCAGAAGGTGTAAATTAAGGTTCTTTATTGCTTTTCAGGCACAAGGGTTTTCCGTTTTCCCTAGTTTGTGACGATGACGAGGTTTCAGCATAAACGGTTCTGCTTTGATGCTTCTGGTTGCTGTTTAAATCATTATTTGGGAACTGCCACTGGTCCTACATCTTCCTTGTGTTTCAATTTGTACAGCTCCTTTTTGTGTGTCTATATGCTGACTTGAAGAGTATTTTAGTTATGCTTCTGGGTTTAGCTCCTTCACTGTGAAAAGCTTGGATAGGTGTTGCATTGGATGCATCACCAAAGGGTGCAAATATATCTGACTTTGGTTGGAGGTTTTTCTGTTGTTTAGTGTTAGCTTAGATTTGAAATTATGATCAAACAGATACTGGGCAAGCTTCCTCGGAAGCCATCTAGGTCTGCTGACAATCGTGAATTTGGGGCTTCATCAACCCCATCCCTGATTACGGCTGATCCTGGACTTATGACTAATGAAGCAATAGTGTCGAATAGCGCATCTGTTTCCAACCCTGATGCTGCTTTCAGGTCAGCATATAATCATGGGAGTAAAGTTCATGCGGGTGTAAACTCAAAACTAAATGGTAATTCGATAAATTCCCCTTATGAAGCGTTGCCTAGTTTTAGGGATGTTGTAAACTCTGAGAAGCAAAGCTTATTTATCAGGAAACTGAAGTTGTGCTGTGTAGTTTTTGACTTCACCGACCCGACGAAGAATTTAAAGGAAAAAGAAATCAAAAGACAGACATTGCTTGAGCTGGTGGAATATGTCACTTCTGTAAATGGGAAATTTACCGAAACTGTTATGCAAGAAGTTATCCAGATGGTATCTGCTAACTTATTTAGGTCACTTAATCCACAGCCCCGTGAAAACAAGGTTCTAGAAGCATTTGATCTGGAAGATGAGGAACCACTGGTAGACCCTGCCTGGTCTCACTTGCAAATTGTGTATGAATTTCTTCTGAGGTTTGTTGCATCTCCTGAGACTGATGCAAAGCTGGCTAAGAAATACATTGATCACTCGTTCGTTCTCAGATTGTTAGATCTCTTTGATTCTGAGGATCCCAGGGAGAGGGAATATCTGAAAACTATCCTGCATCGGATCTATGGAAAGTTTATGGTTCATCGCCCATTTATTAGGAAATCTATCAACAACATATTCTTCCGATTTATTTTTGAAACAGAAAAGTTTAATGGGATTGCTGAGCTTCTTGAGGTATTGGGAAGTATAATTAACGGATTTGCACTGCCACTCAAAGAAGAGCACAAATTGTTTCTTGTTCGTGCTTTAATCCCTCTTCATAAACCAAAATGCTTGGCTATGTACCATCAGCAGTTGTCATACTGCATTTTGCAGTTTGTTGAAAAGGACTGCAAGCTTGCAGATACTGTTATAAGGGGTTTGTTGAAATACTGGCCAATCACTAATAGCTCAAAAGAAGTCATGTTTCTAACTGAGCTAGAGGAAGTTCTGGAAGCTACTCAGCCACCAGAATTCCAAAGATGCATGGTGCCTCTGTTCTACCAAATTTCCCGTTGCTTGGGTAGCTCACACTTTCAGGTAAATGACCAATTATAGTGTAATCAACTTGTACTTCTGCTGTGTTTGTCTTGCAAATCTATTGTTGAAGATTTGTTTTCCAAAGTTGAATGCATTCTCATGCTGGTGATTCTTGCATGCTCTGATTGTAATTTTGTAATATATCTTACTTTATTTAAAGTTAACCCAATTATACAGATCCAATCTTTGTGCCAGAGGCTGTATTGGGTTTGGTCAGTGAATATCATGGATAACTGGATAGTTCACAGGAATTTCACATATGCTATAGTTTGGCATGCCTGTTGTTATTTTAGACATATTTTCTTTTTAAGTCAATGGAGGGGGCAATTGCTTGAAAAAGTAGGTCCAACTTCTTATGGTTTTATAACCTTTCTTCCTGAGTTAACCTCATGCAAAATAACTTGATCTGGTCATAATTTCCTAATTCATTTGGTTCCATTGACATGTAGCTTGTTACAAATGGCAAAATATGAGATGTTGAAATTTGCCAAATTCTAGCTTTAGTTATCTCATTTTTAGTAAATTGTCTTCACCTTTAATGATTGATTGGGGAATAGTCACTTTTTAACCTGATAGTGGAAAATGGAATAATATTTGGTTTGAGGAAGCATTTACGCCAAAAGTGTCTCAATATGGTGTTTCTTTCTCTTCATAGGCACTTTCTGGTTTTTTTCATCAAGGAGAGACACAGGTCTATAATACCTAATGGCAATAGAAAAGTTATTCAAAAGGAGTGTGTATTCTTTTGCAGGTGGCAGAGAGGGCTCTATACTTGTGGAACAATGAACATATTGAGAGTTTAATCAGACAAAACCGGAAAGTAATACTGCCTATTGTATTCCCTGCATTGGAGAAAAGTAGCACTTCCCATTGGAATCAACTAGTCAAGAACTTATCCCTTAATGTTCATAAAATCCTGTTGGACGCTGACCCCGAGTTCTTTGAGGAGTGCTTGAATAAGTTCCGAGAGGACGAAGCGATTCTGGAAGAGGGGAAACAAAAACACGAAGCCACGTGGAAGCTCATAGAAGAGGTTGCTGCAGCAAAGCTCGAAAAGCAATGAGACAACTCTTTGTCTCTATCACTGTATCCTCCCAAGCATGTCGTAGGACTCAATTTTTCATTGGCTTGCTGGCATTAATGGTTCATGTTCTACACAAGGTTAAATTTCATTTGCCTGCTGTTCTTGCCTGTATTTGAATTGTTCAATTTTAGAAAGGATGCTGCAACTGAGCCCAACATTATGTGATGGAGGAAGGGTCACTGGTTGTTACTTGCTTTGAACACCACATTCCTGATATTATTAATGTACTTTGTAGATTCAGCTATAGTTCTCCGACTCAGGTATTCTTACATGCTCAGACATATATTTGCATTATTCAGTCTGGTTACATATGTATGTATTACATACAACAGACCTATTATTTGTTTGTCACTGGAATTTGTATTTTTCCTTCCATGCATAAATGGCTCTACCTGAAGGGGCTAGTCACCAAGGAGAATCCACCATAACGAATGATGAGCCACGTGTACAATGTGCATATGTTATATCAATATAATAATTGTGTAAATTCACATGCAGTTGTTTTTATGTGAAAATAGTTGAGAATGGTAGATGATTTGACGTGTTTGACTAAATTGTCATTTAACGGTTTTTAGCTATTAATTTCATATGAAGACAACTGCACGTGAGTTTTCACCTATAATAATATGTTATCTCATGTATGTGACAGTGACACATCTCCAACCTTTAGTTAAAATTTCCAACTTTTCTTTTAAGAGAACTCGAGATAAAACAAAACCAAGTATTTGGTCAGTATTTAATTTTGAGATGGGGTAAAATGGGGGGTAGTCTACCAAAATGGTGTGTATAGAAGAGAGAGGGGAATAAAGGATTAGTGTTTTTCTTTTAAATTAAAAGGAGGGGAAGAAGAGGAAGAGCATGAAAGTTTTGGCATTCTCTTTTTCTATGTATTGATAATTGGAGAGTGTGTGGATTGTGAAGGCCAAAGAAAAATCCGAAAGGACAATCGAAAAAGGCTGCATTTCGGGAGAATTACTTTTTTTTTTCCCGAAAAAAAAATGAAAATAAAGTCCTTTTTCTCTGTGCAAATGGGTCGGTACTTTCATATCATCATATGAACACATTTTCATTTACACGTGATATTATGAATGATTAGATGTTTGATCTGTTTAAGTGAATATATATGATTAAATTATTTAATAATCTACAATATCATTTTCAGGGAAAATGTTTTTATGATAATAGTCACCTTTCAACAATTTTACTTATATTCTTTAGCCGTCTTTAGTTTCTATAAAATAGACTTTTACCAAAATGATATAAGTAAAATTTTACTACCCACCTAGTCAACAACCTTATGTGATACAGTAAGGTCGTATGAAGTATAGTACGGATACGGGATACGATACGATATGCGAGACGGTGTTATGTGAGTTTTAAAAAAGTGTTATGTGAGTTTTAAAAAATTGTCGGACACGAGGACACACATATATTAATAATATAATATGCATTTTTTCTTAAAGTATATAGGTATTCAAAAGATAAAATTATAAACTCTTATATCTTAATAGAGATAATAAAAATTTTGTACATTACATATACATAAAAAAAATTATCTAAAGTTATACTATTTCTCTATCATATATGATTGATATCTTTATCATTAGAAAAAGTCACTATTTCTAACTCTGGTTCATCAAGAGAAAGGCAAGTAACTTCAATAATATCATTTTCTTCATCAATTGGTGAAAAAATATCTCCAGCAATATCCCACATCATAGTTTTTCCTTTATTGCATTGTGGAGTTTTTCTTGAAAGAAGACAAAAATAAGTGTGGACAAATACTAAATTTTCTGCATGTTTAGACTTCAACTTGTTTTTTTTAGGGGATGGATAAAAGAATAAGTGCTCCAATTCATTTCACAATAAGAAGAGAAGATGGTTGCCCTAGTAGCCTAAGAACAATTGGTTGAAGAAGTTTTGTTTTCCCACCATGAATTAGCCACCAAGATTTTGCATCAACTATGCCTCTATCATTTAAAGAGTCATAATCATCAAAGACACCTCTACCATCAGAAAAGCTTGCAAATTCAATATTTATTTTTCTCCTCTCTTTTTCATCAGGAAAATACCTCTTTAAGAATTTAACTTTTTTATTAGTGATCTCAATATCTTGATGAGAAGAAACTCATGTAGAATCTTCTCTTAACCATTAGTGGCTATAATACCTATGTAATTAGTGGTTAAGCATAAATTAGTAATAATTCAATTATCTTCACTTATAAATAAAAATAAACAATAAATATAAAGAGTTACCTTGGATTCGATGAATGTGCTAAACAATGAAGAGGTGTGTTACTTTTTGTCCATCTTTGAACTAATATTGAGTGCACAACATTGTAGAAGGACGATGACTCTTGTTCATCTTTTCTTTCATAGAGATATATAGCACTTTTTACCTTCTTGATCATTGAATTCCACATCTCATGAACCAAATGAAGAGTAGGTGCATTCGTGTCTATACTTTCAAAAATCTCATGATGCTTGTTGGTTGGTTGGTGATGATTGATGGATTGTTGTTTAATGATTTGAGGATATAAGCAAATAAATTTAGAAGTTGTGATTTATAGTTTTGAATGATGGATTTTGGAGAAATGTATGAGTATTATTGTTGGTATGAGGCATAATTGTTATGGTGGTTGATGTGTTAATGAAGAAGGACATATTGTGTTGGAAAGTGCAGGTTTGGTGATTAATGGCATAGGATTTGTTTTGATTGAAAATGAGGTTTTAAAAGTTTGCAAAAAGTTGATTTTTGGCCGAATTTCAACGAGGCATAACTTGGCTTCCGGACCCTTAACTTGCTTTCAATTTTTTTAAAGTAAAAAATTGGGTTCATGAAGTTTATGCCATTTGAAGAACGGATGAAAAATATTTTAAATCGAAAAAGTTATGGGTGTTGGAAGATTATAATCAAAAACTATTTTCTTTTCTTTAATTCTGCAGTTTTGCTACTGAATCTGATTAAAAAAAACGTACATCCACGCGTACGCGTTTGGTCCTATGCGTGCGCGTAAGGAGCTAGCAAACATGTCCACGCGTACGCGTGACATGAAGTATTCATCTACGCGTACACATAGTAAGGGGATGCGCGCACGAGCTGCCTTTTTATACTCTGATGCGTACGTGTGGTCCCTGTTCCAACAAACATGATTTTTGAGTTTTAAAACCTATTTCAAACTTCTAAACCTCTATTTTCATTCCTTTAATCATAAATAATAGTATTAGACCTGATAGTCAGATGAAGTTAGGAAGTGGGGATAACTTGGAGGTGAAGTAAAGCTGAGAAAGTGATGAATTGGATTATGAAATGTTATGAATGATTATGTATAATACTTGGCTTGATTAATTAAATGATCAGAGATACGCGATTTTCTAGGTTAAGTACTGTGGCTTGCCACCACGTGTACTAGGTCGAAAACTATATACTCTGTTGACCCTACGACGTAAGGGTGACCGGGCACTTATAAATTCTCGAGAATGGTACCCCCATTGAGATGCATAGACTCATGGGGATGCACGTCGGGAGACAGTTCAAAGGTTTACCAAACCGGACTTGTCGGGTTGGTTTGATAACCGACAGATGAGAATCATTAGCCATAGGACAGACATGCATCATGTGCATATTATTTGAATTACTTGTTTGTGCATTAACTGGGTGTGCCTAAGTGCATTTGCTATGTTAAATATATATTTGCTACCTGCAGTACTTGTAACCTTTTTGTGTTTGCTTTTATCTGCTTATTTGTCTGTGAAATATTGTCGAAAATGGAGGTATGGAGGAAATGCAGTAGGACTTAGATTCAAGATTAAGTTAAGTTAGGTCTAAATACTCTTGGTAAATCACCTTTTATGCCTTCTGTTTAATACATTAAGTTTTGTAATTTGAGTGTCGGTGTTCTAGGATTGCCTCTGGCATTCTTAGGACCTCATATCTTATATGTGTGACACCTTTACCATACTGAGAACCTCTGGTTCTCACCTCATACTATATTGTTGTTTTTCAGATGCAGGTCGAGAGGCACCTCGTTAGGCATCTGGACATCTGAAGCGAAGTGGTTATCGGGTTATTTTGTTGTATAGTTATGTATATATATGTATTTTGTTTTCTCTCCGCATGACTTGTTCCTTTTGATCCTCTTAGAGGCTTATGGAGAGACAGGATCTTATTTAAGTAAATTTGGGTTTTGAATATGTATATATATGTGTATATATTCTCCGACCAACCTTGACTTTGCGGGACTAGTTAGGAGCTTGTTATTTTGTATCTTTGGCCTTTTACTCCTACTTTTGTTGTCTTATGCTTGATAGTTGTAGTTTTTTTAGCACGCAAGTTAACTCGTTTCTTGAGCGTTGTGTTTTTATTTCGTGATTTTTATTTCATCTATTCTTCAAACCACCTAGTATATTATAATATTTTTGCTATTATATGTATACATTTTATTTTAGAGGTCGTAATACCACACCTCTTCTGCTTTACGGCTTAAACGTAAAACTCAGTGTGGTAAAGTGTTACAGACGACAAGTATGAAAGGAAGATATAAAATATTTGTTCTCGTATATATAATAAGTGTGTAGAAATATAAAATAAAAAAGAAAAAAATTATAAAATAAACTATTAAAATAATATTAAAAGTTTAAACCACTAACAAAAAGAATTTTAAAAATATACTAATAACAAATAAATTCTCAAGTAATTTAATAACGCGACAAAAAGAATTAAATATTAATATATATTTTGAAAAAGTTTTAGATATTAGATTTTGATGCAAACTTTTTGCAATTATTATTAAAAAAATCTTTATTTTTAAAATTTGATAATTTTATGTTAAGTGAATTTTTAAAATTTTTTAATTGTAAATTACTATATTTTTTTTTAAATATAACAAAAAAATCTAAAAATTAAATTTTGTTTCAATTTTTTTTACGTTTTCTAAATATTTATTCAAATATTATTATGCAAATTCAGATCAACTGAATAAGTCGTTTGTTAAATATAAAATTTTTTTTGTCACTTACAAAAGATATAATAATTATTATTTATTTTTGTTGCATTTCAAATCAAGAATGTTTTATCAATATCTTTCAAGCAGTTAAATCTTTCGGATATCAAATTTGTGGTTAACCCATAAATTATATAAATCTTTTTTTTAAAATTAATTTAAATTAGTCGAGTGATCAGTTCACTCATCCGCTTAAACAAATTTTGAGAGTTTGAATTTAGCCTCATACATAAACCTTAAAAATATTATTCATATATTAAAATTAGACATTAAAATTAATAAAAATATATAATTTAATTTATTTTTTAAAATATATTTATATTTTAACATATAATAACTTATTTTGGTGCACATGTAATATGGTTATGATTATTTTTAGATTTATGTTTGGAGAGAGTTAAGATGTTCAAAAATCATTTTGTTGGAATTGAACAGGCGGATCAACGGAGGCGTATTGAAGCAGGTGGTGATCACACTCGAACCTGGCCATGTGCTGCTCTTCCATGGTCACAATCACTTCCATTCCTTTCCCATCTCTCGCATCCATAAAAACCACCAAGTTCGGGACATTACTCACAGATGCTATCCACACCGGTTTCCCCCATCCAAAATCGGCTTCGTACATTGAAAACCTACACCAGCTTGACATTATCATCACCGGAATCTTCAAATCCTCCGCCTCCGGAACCTCTCCCGCGTCTCCTTTCACGAACTCAGCAATGAAGTCCAAGTCCCTACCCTTCCCTCCATACTTCTTCATCTGCGCCTCACTACCTTCCATCCCTTGCTTCATCTTGCTTACCAACTCTGGCAGCTGATCCGTCTGAGAGGAACTAAACACGAAGAACGAAATCATGTTCCCTATGGTCTTGTTTGGAATGGGAGGATCGATTCTGTTTCGGAGATTGACGGCAACGGAGCTTAACAACTGGGTGTTAGGGCTTAACCCTAGCGCAGAAATCGCACACTTGCATATCAGTGCAGTCACCACTTGAATCCTTGTAGCGTGAACCGGTGCAGCCATGGCTTTCAGGGAATCGATCTTGGAACCTTGGAACACAAACCTCTTGCACACCGAGTTATGGATCTCAGGGTACGGTGGTTCCGGGTAAACCGGAAAATCTCCTTGAGGGAAAAGAGAAACTCCGGCGTGGAGCAAGGGCGGAGAGGGAAGCAGTGAGTGATTCTGATTCTTGGTGATGGAAGCCCAGTCGTTGACGAAGTTGAAGAGAGCGGAGATGTCGCTGAACTTGTGAGACATGCAGAGGGCTATTGCGATTCCGCCGCAGGAGAAGAAGTTGATTTGAATGGCGAGTATGGCGTCATCTCTTGGATTTTGCATAGCGCTCCATGGCAGATTCTGAGGGAAGAGAGGGAGAAGATTTGCATGGGTTGGGTTGTTGAGAATGTGAGAGAGATTCGTTTTGATTGTTGCGATGAGCAGTGGGACTCCCTGGTCGTTGCAGTGAATGGCGACTTGATCTCTGAACCTGCCTGCAATTGGGTAGTACAGTGAGAGAGCTTCAGATAACGATTTCTTGAGCAAGGCTACGGTAGATTCTAGAAGCTGGTGGTTGGAACGGTAAAAGTAGAGTAGAGGGACGTAATTGGGAGTTGTTTTAACGTCCATGAAGGAGAGGGGATAAGTTTTGAGATGAGGAGGCGTGGGTGAACTTGGTTTCACCGTTTCTTTGTATATTAACTCCATTTCCACATACACTTATCTCAAATTATATTCATCTAATTATATATAGGCAGCAGCGTTAACGGTTAACATATATTTGTACATTTTATTTGTTTGCTTTCCACTGAGGATTCGTCGCACCTAGACCACATTAAAGAAGAAAGGAAATACATTATTCAAAAGATTAGACTCAAATTAATTGCTAGATACTTTTCTATTTACATTTTATTATGAGCAGTGATTAAATTATTCTTTTAATGTAATTTAGAGAGTAAAGTCCAATTTGGATACGCACTAGTTAATAACTTAATACGCTTTTACTTTCCTATACCCGTTAAATATTCACTCAAGAAAGGATAAGGATTTAGTTAATGGTGCTTTTTGGCATATTATAAATAGAGGAATCAATATCTGCAGAAATTTTCATCAATATTTTAAAAGCAAAACGAAATTTCAAATATGAGATACTATAATAAATTTTTTTGGTGACTATACTATAATAAATTAGGTTCTCAAAATATGATGGGCTAAAAATTAAAGGATGTAAAAAATGACAAATAGGATATTAACCTTTTGATTTTTGAATATTTAAGTTTTGAAAATTTAAAAATATATTTAAATTTTTTATTTTTTTTTAAATTTGAACATATTATAATCTATCAAATGTGACATCCGTTGCACTGACCTAGTTGATACAGATACACATATAAATTTTTTTTAAAATAGGACAAATTAATTAGATCCAGAAATGGAATTGTTCATATTTTGAAGAGATCATTGACTTAAATGTATTTTTAATCTCTTAAAGATTTAAATGTTCGCAAATCAAAAAGTTAGAGATCGATTTATTATTTTTTCTAAAGGATAAGTAGCATTTTTGAACGCAATACAATGTATTAGAAACTTGAGAAAAGTTATGCATACAAGTCATTAGGGTTTGTATGCTTTACAAGTTAATTAATGAATAAACCCCAAAAACACGATGCAAGGTCTACATTTTTCTTCTTCTTCTTCTTTTCTTTCGTTTCTTGCCTTCTCTTTCTCCTTCTTCTTCTTCTTGCTGCACGTTCTTCTTCCTCTTCCTCTTCTTCTTCTTCTTCTTTTCTTTCGTTTCTTGCTTTCTCTTTCTCGTTCTTCTTCTTCTTACACGTTCTTCTTCCTCTTCCTCTTCCTCTTCTTCTTCTTCTTCTTGCTGCAGGTTCTTCTTCCTCTTTCTGTTCTTCTTCTTCATTTACATACTTTTCTTTCTGTTTTCTTTCTTCGTTATTCTCGATTTCCATTTTTTTTGACATCAAGCTCTGAAATCGTTTTTGAAGAAGAAGAAGTAGCAGAAGATGAAAAGGAGAAAGAGAAAGAGTTCTGAAATATGCATAAGGTGTACTTCAACGAATTTTGGGTGTATTTCTTAAATCCTTTGGGTGTATTTCTATAATCGTTTGGGTGAATTCCTGTAACCGTTTGAGTGTATTTCTGTAATCCTTTGGGTACATTTCTGTAATCGTTGGGGTGTATTTCTGTAATCGTTTGGGTGTATTTCTGAAGTTCCATTATTTTCAAATTTGGCAAGAAAATTGTTTTCATGGAGGAAGAAGAAGAAGAGTCGTTCATAATGCATGGTGAGTAGCGCGCTTTGGAAACATGAAGTTGTTGAATATGCGTTAATTAAGTGTAATGCGTATATTTTATTGAACTTGTAAGACTTGTAAGCCAAAAAGACTTGTATGTATAGCAGGCCTCTAGAAACTTAAAAGAAAGTTATACCATTGATGTCGATTTTTAATTTTGAAAAGTTGTCACGTCCTACTCTGCAAAAGATTTCTTTTTCTTTTTAAATGAATTATTATTATTATTATTATTATTATTATTATTATTTGATAATTTGTTAAAACGTGTCTTAAAAGATATGAAGGCTCAAATATTTCTCTGTTGCTATAAGAATATATTTAACATATATTTAACATTATTAATGTATTTAACATATATTCAAAAATATAAAAGTAATGTATTTTTAAAATTTTGCTAATAAATATTTTAAAATATTAATTGAAAAATTATTTAAAGTTAACATATTTATTTTAAAATAAACATTATCTTATATTTAACATTATCTACTGTCCGATCTTTGCTGCAGATCATTCACTATTAAAATAGTTGACAAGAGTGTTTTAATAAGTAGTCAATATTATCATATTTAAAGTCAAAGTAATTAAAATTCCTCAAATGTTGATTAAGAAATTAATAAGTAGTCAATATTATCATAATTGCAACAATACCCTTATTTTACTAAAAACTCTACAATTAAATGAATTATTTAATCAATTAAGTCCAATTTAATTGTGCACGCAATTTTTTTTGTCTTCTTCAAACGCTTTTTTTTCTTATTCTTCTTACTTATACTACTACAAAAAAACACATGTCATCAGATTTATTGGTGAAATAACAAAAATAATGTTAGTAATATATTTTTCGTCGGAACAAATTTGACGATATAATCTTTGATGATAATAAATTATCATTAAATTTTTCAATTCGCCAGTAGTTATCGTCAGATTTTGCGACGAATTTTTTGCCTAAAAATTATTTAATTACGGATGGAATTTTCCATCGATAATTTATTTTGGCGCTCCACTATTTTTTTTTCGCCTAATTACCATCGAATTTTTCTTCCGAAAAATTCGACGGTAAATTCAATTTTTCTTTTAAAAAAATTGCACAATTACTAGTCATTTTTTTTTGCATAATTAATAGTCAAATTCTAAATAATAGGAACCAAATATGGTAAATTAAATATCAACTGTACAAATAAAATAAAAAGTTAAATAAATAAAATACAATAAAATAGTCTAGAACAAAACTCTAATCACTAAAGGTCCTGATAGTCGTCGTCGTCGTGCCCCCATCTGGTCCTGCTGAGACGGCAGACTAGGCGGTGATGTCGGTGCCTCTCCAGCACACATCTAGTTTCGATACACCACCATCTGTTGCTCCATCTGATGAAGCCGCTCCAGCTTTCGCCTCCACTCCAGCTTGAGAAAATATGTGTCTGATATGCGTGTGAGGATTTTCTGATACCTCTCCTCAGACTGTTGTAGTTGTTGAGCGATCCTGATGGTGAAGGCTCCATGTGAGCTCTAGCACCCGCTCCCTCAAATTGATGCCGTCCTCGGGATCGACGGGCCGGCTGGTGGTAGAGGCGGATGAAGGTCTCAATGTGGAGGCGCAAAGGTTGTCGGCGAAAAATAATCCTAGTTTGTAGATGCAATTCTTGTATCGTTCAAATGCAGTCTCACGCCAAATCGTGTCAATATCAACTTCTGATGCAGTAGAGTTGTTTTTGTTGTCTCCAGTATGCTGAGATTGTTAGGTTGTGGTCCAATCTCTACGTGTTGGACTCCTATGTAACACATGTCATGATTACGATTATAGTTAATTGAAAACTTTATATCACATGATGTTTACTCACATAATGATTTGCAGTTCGATGATAAGAAATTCTCTTCTTGTTCTCCTTCAAGGTGTATGTGAGTATACTTGAAGATCTCCACCATCATCACATCACAATCTAATGACTTAAACTACGCATGTTAGAACAATATGTTAAATCAAGTAATAATGACATTATATTTTAAAGACAAAACAAACTTAATAACAAAATGAAACAAGTTATATATCAGCCTGACCTTTGTCTTCATGAAAGTCGTTGACACTGATAAACTCCATTTTAAGGATTTATCTTGTGCTCAATTTAGAAGATTTTATCACCTTTTACTCACATTTATCCAATGAATTGGCATGGTTTCATGATTGTCTCCTTAATTGTGCTTAAGTGTGAAAATATGCTTTTTTAGGCCTTAATTAGCTAAATTTAATTCACCTTTGATTCCATGAGATGCCTTGATGTATTTGTTAGTGAATTAAGAGTGAAAAGGCTAGGAATGGATCAAAGGGGTGGAGAGAAAAAGCATGCAAGTGGAGAACTCATGAAGAAACAAGGATTTGGGGTGCATTCATCGACGCGCAGCAGACGCGCAGACGTGGATTGTGAGTCGCATGGCGACGCGTACGCGTACATGGCGCGGACGCGTGGATAGAAAATCTTAAGATTAACAACTACATATGTTGAATAATCTCCTCAAAATAGTTTGCATATAAAATAGTACTCACACCGTTAAATCATCATGCCAGATTGTCATCCGTACAATGGGAGGTGGTGGAGGGACATCTGAATGGGATTCGTGAAGATTGCGGGATTGACGCAACAGAAAGAGCCACGTAGTGGGGATTAGGGACTATGATGAATGGCTAGTCTTGTGCACCCATTGCCTATGACGTCACAGGAGTAGTCAAACTAGAGGGAGACGATTGAGAAGTCTCATGGGTACCAATAGAAATTTTCCTTTACCACGACCACGATGCCGATCCGTGACACCTCTATCTGTCATCATGTTTGAAAAGAGCATACCAATTAATACAAATCCTCCCACATTTATATTATTTGAAAAAAAATTAACATAACCTCCCCTAAAAAAATGCTAATCTTCGTAGTGGTAATCCCACAACTAACATGCACCTCTAAATCCGACAGAAAAGCCGATGGTACTCAGCATTTTCTTGTAATGCACACTACTAATGCTGTTATTTCTTCTTCTTCTCCTCAATCTTTTTTCTCATCTTTCTCTTTTGTTATCGTCCTCCTCGTTACCCCATTCTTTTCTCATTTGATTTATTCTTTTTCTTTTTTTCTTCTGTTCCTTCATTATCATCATCATCACCACTACCACCACCACCATTCTTCTTCTTCTTAGTTAAATATCACACAATTAGGTTAATAATAAGAAAAATACATCGTATTTCTACGTTACAGTTAAGAAGTTAAAAACTTTTAGTATTATTTTTCTGAAAAATTTTGCACCATTCAAAATTTTTCTTCCTTTTTCTCATCATCATCATCATATTGTTGTTGTTGTTGTTGTTTTAGTTAAAAATGATATAAAAATTTTTGGTAAATAACAAAAAAAATCTTTAAAGAATCACAAGTCCGAAACCTTAACTCACTCAACCAACAAAATACATTTGAATATGTTTTAGAACAAAACACTACTATATCAATTTATTGTAAATGACACATAAATGACTAGAGTCTTAGATGTGAATTCAATACCATCCAACTATTTTAATGATAAAAAGTACATCATTTAATTGGAAATGACATAGTTGAGAAATTTCGGTGTCAAAATAAAAAATTTTATGCGTTACGATTAAAAAATATTGGTGCTATTTTTGTGATGAATTCTGTACAATTCAAAACTCTCATTCCTCTTCCTTTTCCTTCTACTCCTCTTCTTTTTTTTTTGGTTGTTTTACATTCTCATAATTCTCATTTCACCCTCTTAACAAAAACTTGTGTCATAATTAAGTGTCAAAATTAAGAAACTTCCTGTGTCACAGTTAAAAGTTTCGGTATTATATTTTAATAAATTTTGTATAACTCAAAACTCCTCATCCTCTTCTTCTTTGTCAACATCTCATCTTCTTCTTTTCTTGTTTTACCTTTTCATAATTCATCTTATTTTATCTATTAACATGAATAAAAATAAGAAAAGAAGAAGAAAAATCAAATAAAAAAATATAATGCTGCAAAATTACCAGAAATAGAAAAAAAATACAGCAATAGTAATAAAAGAACAACGATGAGAAAGAAACACGCAAAGAGAAAAGAATCGCAGAATACAAACGTTCGCACAAGTGGGGAGTTGGAACGTACCTAATATGCTTTCACTAATGAAACTAGTTTTTGTTGGATTTTAACTAATTTGATTGGATTTAATTGCAAAAAAAAAACTTAAATGTATAGCGAAATTGATTATTCTATTAAATTTTCCAAATGCAATTACAACATATTTACGAAAAAAATTTAAGAGTTGATAATTTTAATTTAATTTAATATTTTGAGTTCAATAATTTACTACTATATTTTTAGTATATATTTTTAAATACTAATGATTAATTGTGGAGTTAAATCTTAAAATAGTCCCTGAACTTATACTCGAGTCTCAAAGTGACCTCTAAAGTTAATAATTATTCAAATTCATCCCCGAAATTGTCCTTTGGGACTCATAGTAGTCCCTAAAATAATTTCCGTCCATCCTTGCCATTGGACTGGACTTAAAACGTCGTCGTTTCCTTTCTTTCTTTACCACTCACACCATCATTCATCACAACACCACCATTTTCATCTCTTCCCAACAGCCACCACTCCCGACATCATCATCACCACCACATCAAGAAACCACACTTCACCCTACCATCGACTCTCTCCTTTCTCCTCCTCTTCTTCCTCTAAAATTTTTCTCTCTCTCTCTCTTTTCTGTCTCTGCAACTTCCAATCTGTTAATCTTCCTTTCTCTGTCACCATTATCCCTCATTTCCACGCCTCTCTCTTGTCCTAACTAGCAAACATCATCAATCTAAACAACAACGAGAGACGGCAAACAGATCGAGCGACACCATGGACGAAATCGGGCAAAAAAGCTCCTCGGGATAGCATTATCTCTATTCGGTAGGAGTCGTGGAGGTCACAGAAACAGAATGCGGCAGAACTTCAGGCAGAGATCGATGTAGTAGAGGAAAAGAGGGCAATGCAAAAAAACATGACAAGACTCAGGACAACGGTCAAATTGTGAGGTCAGAGGGGAGGAGGAGATAATAGTAGCGGCCGGCGGAGCTTTAAATATCATCGCAACGCCTCACCATCAACCAAGGAGCAGTGCCTAAGTTCATCTGAAGTGGAGGGATGTGATACCGAGTTGTAACTAAAGTTCCATCTGGTTGGATGTGTTTTCGAGATGGAAGGTGGCTATAGAGAGGGTTGAGGAAAGCTAGAGTAGTGTTGAGTGATGAGTGTGAGAGAGTAGGATTGGGGAAGGGGACTCAAAATTTGAGGGACTACTACGAGTTCCGGAGAGAAATTTTGGAGACAAATTTGAGTAATTATTAAATTCAGATATCACTTTAAAATTCGAGTACAAATTCAGGGGATTATTTTAAAATTTAACTCTTAATCATGAATAAAAACAATAAATTACACTTGTCATATTGACGCCAGAACGTCGCTTGGGCTCACCAATCTTGGCGAGGTTAACAACCCCACTATGATGACATAGTTTAGATTCACCAAGAGCCATAAACCAATCTTGGTCGGCCAAGTCAAGGATACACCTCTTACTCTCAAAGAGCCCAGAGAAAAATAAGCAGACAGCTTATTTCACATTCAAAAATAAACTTCAACTCTATTTCATAAATAAAAAGTACATGAGTTATTTATACTAGTAGGAGAAGGAAAAGCCTTCATAACTCGGACGATATGGAACTAATAGATAACACAAAGTTCACTGTCCTAAATAATACGAGACTTGTATTCCCTTATTACAATTAACTAATATAATTAACCTACTAACTCTACTTGCTCCGGCATCACATATAGTATTATTGATACAATAATAGCATGCACCATTCTAAAATGAAAAACAGAGAGTAGAATTTCTAAAGAAAAACTCAAAGAAGAAGACATAAAAGAGACAAATATTTCCGATTTTAGACGTTGAAAGTTGAAAGATCATCTTGGTGGTAGAGCTGAACGGAAGGTTCAACAGAAGCATATTGAAGCAGGTCTTGGTTACACTCGAGCCTTGCCATGTGCTGCTCTTCCATGCTCACAAACTCTTCCATACAAATAGAAATAACATATTCATATAATATAAGCCACGCCCTATACGTTTGAGAGAGAGAGAGAGAAAAAAGAGGGATCCATCAATGTTAAAATAAAAATATATATTATGAATTTTTATTGTTACTAATTATATTTAAAATTTTTAATAAATAAATTTGTTTTTATTAAAAATTTTAAAATATTTTAAATTTTTTATTCATTTAGACATTAAGAAAAATAATTAAAATGAATTTAGAATATCAATCATTAGATTCTTCTTTAGGCTAATTTTTTTTGTTGTGAAAGTAGGAATGGTGATATATTTTAATATTGTAATTTTTTGTGTTTTTTAAAATTGTGGAAAGTATACAAATTGAAAAGTCTGATTTTTATACTTCAAATTTTTTAAATTTTTTAACACAAATTGGACGGTTCGATTTGTGTACCTCTCACAAATTGAACAGTCTAATTTTTGTACTTCTAATAATTTGAACAGTCTATATATATTACATGGTTTCATATATATATATATATATATATAGCGGGTCATTAAGAGGGTTATACCCCTTTTTCTTTTTTAATAAGAAAAGCAATGCTAGAAGGCCAGTAATATTTGTAATTGGTAGCCATCATCTAGCTATCAATGATGATTTGATGGTGTGAGATTGGTGTGAGATTTCATCCAATGACTCACATTTTTCTGTTGGTTACATGCTGGCCAAAATGCAATAAATTTGCTAGTCCCCTAGACTTTTCTAAATGAGAAATTATATTTGCATTATTTATTTATTTTTTAATTTCTCTTGTACAGTTGTACATCTTTAATTTTATATTTTATATTTGCATTACATATGTTCTGAAATATTTCTATAAGTCGAATACAACAAATTGGATCCAAGAGTACAAAAATTTTTAAAGAATTGATTTGATAATTAGGTATTCTCTCTATTTTAAAGATGACACTAATTCCTCGTATCTCATTCTAATGTCTAATAACTCAATTTTATGAGGTTAATTGTTACGATGTAACTGTCATTCTATTATTAAATGAGAATATTATAATATTAACTATATATAAGTCTAAAAACATTATATGAAAAAAATCACAATAAGACATCAAGCATCTTATGATCAGTATAGCTCATAAAAAGAACAATTCACATAAGAGAAGTTTGTAACATCATAACCTCATGATATATGTACTATTCTAAATATGTACATTTATGTATGATATCTAACTTAGTTCTTTTTGCAACTTATGTTACTTTGAGCATCAGATTTCTTACAAAAACATCCTTTATTATTAGAAATAACGATCTCGAGATATTAGAAACTTGGAATAATAAGATAGTAACAACGTCGTTTCTTCAATCTACTTTTTACAATTTTATTCGGGTAACTCTTGAATTTAAAAGAGTAAAAATACTTCTGAACATATATAAAAAATTATATATGTAACATTTTTTTATAACAAAAGAGGATGAGACTCGCAAACAAGTTAAAAATTAATATTTTGAAACAGACCTCTTTTATTTTCATTTTTATACCTTTTTTTGTTTTTTTTATTTATTTTATTTTTTATTTAGTTTATTTTGTCATTCTATATATATATATACTAAAATTAGACTATTTGTGTATAATTATAAGTATGTTTTAATTTATTTTTAATGTATATTTATATTCTAACATATATTTTATACTGGTGAGTGACTTTGATGATTGATTTTAGTATATACGTAACATAGTCGATATATATATGTGTGAGTGTCTGCCCACGCTCCCTCTTTAAACTGTGCCATAATTTAACTTGTTATTTTTAATTAAAATTACTTTTTATTATTTATCACAAAATTCTATTTTTATTCTTTGTTTGTATTATATTGAAATTTTATTGTGTTTTAAAAATTGTTTGTTAGATTTAGAATTAAGTTAAAATTATGGTATTATTTAGAGTAAATATCTAACTCGACCTTTGTTCATTTTCACAAATGATAAGTCAATTTATTATTAAAAAGAAAGAGATACTTCGATTCTTAACTATTTTATTTTGAGACAATATGATCACTCAACTAATAAGTTTATTTTTGAAAAATTCTTTCACCGCGGTGGTTAAGTGGAGAAATACAAATACAACTAAAGCGTTGCCTATAGAATCAAAACCGTTCCCTAAAGATACCCAAACCTTCAAATTGCATGCACGCAAGGCATGCATGTTTCCCAGCCCTGACATCTTCATACTCAAATGGTCATAACTTGAGTTATAAATGTCCAAATGAGGTGGTTTTAGCTGAGTTAGAAAACTAACATACAGAACTTTAGAATGATATGTATATATCTACAGTAGATATTTAATTTAAGCCACACACTACCATAATTTTTAGGACACAAAAAAACAGCGCCCGAGACTTCTTCAAATGCACGTCCGGCGGCCTTCCCCCTTCACTCCTCGCACACCCGGCGGCCAAATCACACGCCTGGTGGCCCTCCTTCCTTGCCTCTATCCGCCGGGCGTCCCTCAAGCCTCCTAGTCACATGCCTAGCATGTGTGCTCCCTGGCAAGTGAATTTGAGCTTATGTCCAAATTTCTCTAATGCGGCCGGCGTAAAGACAATTACATTTCTTAGGATGCAACAATTAAGACCCAAGTTTAATTATTCACCTTATTAAAAGTTTTAATCACATCCAAAATATTTAAAACTCTAGAATATTAGTTATTAATTCCTTCCAGAAACATAAAAGATTTTGTTGTTAGAATTTGTTAGATTTGAATTATTGTTTTGATTTGAATTTGAAATAAGTAGTTGGTTCCCCTATCTTTCTTTTCGAAAGATAAGATTATGATAGTTTTGAATTTGAATTTTAAGTAAACTTAAGAAATAAATAATTGAACAAGGTTCACAAGAGGAGGCATCCAGGATAAGGATCTTTGGATCCAAATCTCATTCCGTTCCTCAACACAATTTTTTTCTCGTTTTTCTTTCATTACATGGGTAACTAATCCTCTGTGAAAGGGTTAAGAGTTCTGTTTATGTTTTCTATAGGTTATTAATCTAAGTTTATTTTATTTTAAAGTATTGCATTAATTTATTTCATGATTGACTTGTTTGTTCTTCATCCAGATTAGTAGCATCAAAAGGTATGTTAATCCTTTTGAATTCTTTTATTATAATTATAAATTTTAATATTTGAATTAAATCTTGAAAACTCTTTCACATAATTTTTCGAATTCAGCTAGGAATAATGATTTAATTAGTGTGCGACAAATGTATAATTTTCAATCACTTTAATTTTGAATAAGTGACATACAATTTGGATTAGAACAACTTTTGAAAATTGTGTTTTCTTCTAAAGTTTAACTGGATAGGACTGCCTTGAATAAGTGACATGTAATTCGACCTAAGGATTACTTTTAAATCTTATTAAAAACTAAATCATTTTTTGTATTTAAACTCTTTAATTAATTAATAGACAACTAGTTGATTAAAAAGAAATTGAGGAACCAAGGAATTGAAAATCAGTTACTAAAGATTTGTCGTGAAAGATATTTGCATACTTCACAATAAGTAAACAAGGTTTAGTTTTTTTAAGAGCATAAACATTTTCGAAATTCTTGACTCTCACCATCATTGTCTTATCTCAATTAACATCTACTACAAGACACACGGCAGATAGCAGCGGTTTATTAGAGTCGGTTTCAAAAATAGCCGCTATCTAGAGTTCAGCGGCATTTTTTGTAGCAGATTTGAGAGAAGCTGCTATTTACTTTCTTTGCAGGGTTCAATTAGATTCCCTATTTCTCAGATCTCACTAGTTACAATACAGTTCTCTTCTCTCCAACTTCCATCACAGTCTCTACCCCTCTTCAAAGTTTCTACGTTGTGCTAGCTCCTCTGCTTCTCCTGCTTCCTCCTCTATTGCCAGATCTGCTAGCTATTTCATCCGCGTAGCGCTGTGCGCTATTCGGCGTGTCTCTTGTAGTTATCCAAGTTCACTGTTTCTCAAGGACTCAAGATTCCAAGCAAGATACAAATTTTGTCTTTATTAATCCAGGTTATTTTTATCTAATTAGGTATTTAATATGATATTTGCTTGTTTAATCTTTTAATTCTCGTGGGAACGATATCCACTTACTGTGGTATTACTTGAATGATTCGGTGCACTTGTCGACGTCCGTGAACTTTAATTTTCACTCATCAAATAACATCGAAAAAAATAAGATAAAAGAACATTAATATTAATAGTATTGGTATTGATAATGATAATAATAAAGGAGATAACGATGTTGATAAAATATGATTATATAATAAAAAATAATAGAGGTAGAATAATAATAATGATGATAACGAAGGTGTTAGTAGTAGTGGTAATAATTAGTCCTATTATTAAAAAATTTTGTGAAGATCTAAAATCCTAAATAAAAACCCCCACAAAAATATTTGTTGTTATTATTTAATAGATTTTTTTATCATAAGAATCATATTGTCTTAGAATAAAAAAATTGAAAATCAAAGTGTTTATTTTTTTTAAGCAAGGATAACTTTATCTTTTGTAAAAATAAATAAGGATTGAACTAAATATTTACTCTATTTTTATTCTTTATATATATATATTTATTTATTGTGATTAACAATTCTAATGGCATTGAGACTTTAAACTTAAAAAAAATATTGTATTTTAAACTTTTACTGTATTTGAATTATTATTAAATTTCCGTTTATTTTTGTATGAGATTAATTTTAATTAATTTTACTATTAAAAAGACACATACGTACTAACATTTTAAATTTATTTTATTTTATTTTGTCGAATCTAGCTGGCTCACCCTGCTTTTCGACAAGCCTTGGAGATCAGGGTAAGGAGTCTCTTTTGTCACTTCTAATTTTATATAAACAAGTTATTAATTTTTATATATATTATTTAAAATTTAATTTTGATGTATTAGGTGTAAAATATTTTATACAATTCTGTAATTATATTTATTTTTTATATGACTATTTACGCGATTAATATAAAAGATACTTATTTTTAATGATATAATATTACGTAATTAAATATATGTATAAAATTACTTTATACTGATAGTGTATTAAAATTAAATTCTAATTTTTATGGTATAAAAGATATATATTCCATTCTCTTAACCTTTTGTTAGTCATTTATAGTATGAAAAGTAAAATTATATAAAAAAATATAATAAAAATAGTGTATATAATATTATTTATTATTTTAATCGAAAAGTATTATTATATGTTTGTGGAAACGCGTTAAGGGATTGGATTTTGACTATGATAAAAATGTATAAAAAAGTAGTGTATACAATATAATTACTTGATAATTAAAATTTCAGAAAATAAAGTATTTCAACTAAATAAAAGCTAATTTGAAGTATTACTATAATTTAAATACTTCATTTACAAAAATAATGCCCACATACAAATAGAAATAACATATTCATATAATATAAGCCACGCCCTATACGTTTGAGAGAGAGAGAAAAAAAAAGAGGGATCCATCAATGTTAAAATAAAAATATATATTATGAATTTTTATTGTTACTAATTATATTTAAAATTTTTAATAAATAAATTTGTTTTTATTAAAAATTTTAAAATATTTTAAATTTTTTATTCATTTAGACATTAAGAAAAATAATTAAAATGAATTTAGAATCATCAATCATTAGATTCTTCTTTAGGCTAATTTTTTTTGTTGTGAAAGTAGGAATGGTGATATATCTTAATATTGTAATTTTTTGTATTTTTTAAAATTGTGGAAAGTATACAAATTGAAAAGTCTGATTTGTATACTTCAAATTTTTTAAATTTTTTAACACAAATTGGACGGTTCGATTTGTGTACCTCTCACAAATTGAACAGTCTAATTTTTGTACTTCTAATAATTTGAACAGTCTAATTTCTATTTTTTTAATTAAATAATTTTACGTTTGAGTATAATATTCTAACAATCTATATTTTAAAAAAACACCACTACTACTCCAATATTAAAAATAAAAAATTCTGTTCTCAACCCATGTGTTGCATGCTTGCATAGTTGTATGCTCCTTGTATTCTCTCTAATAAACAACTGTGTATCATATCTTAACTTAATTCGGACAAAATTAGTTCCTCGCTATGCATGCAGTCGGAATAAAATATTATATTATTACTAGTAAGTAGTTACCCGTCCAGTCGTCCACCGTAATGGACTCCACACTCCACTCAGATGTCGATGTAAGGCATGAAGTGAGCGGAATCGAGGCGAGTTGAGTCGAATAACATCAAACTCAAGTTCAACTCATAAAAATTGAGCTTGTTTCATGACTCGACTCATTAATAATCGAGTCTAATTTTTAAGTTCAAGTTTAGCTCATCGAAAGCTCACGAACTGACTCAAATAATAGAAACATAAATACATAATTTATAATTTTATATCAATAAATTATAACATATATTTTAAAAAATATTTAAAAAGATCAATTTTATATATTGTTATCTATCAATAAATTATAATTTTTTTATTTATGTCCTACATTAAAATTATATGTAAAAAATAAATATAAAATTTTAAATAATTAAGATCATTAATATATATATATATATAAAATCGAGTCGGCTCACGATTTAATGAGCTGAATAAGTTCAGGCTCGGATCATTTAATTTATGAGCTCAATTTCAAGCTCAAACTTGGCTCACTAGCTCACGAATTTAGCTTATCGAGCTATTAACGAGTCGAGCTCAAGCGAGCTCATGAGCTGACTTGATTCACTTTCAATCCTATGCCTCTGATGTTAAAAACATCTTTTCGAAGGACCATATTATCTTTAGGGTAATTTTTGCAGCCAAAATATTAATAACTAAAGATAGCTAAAAATTAATTTTCAAATGAAATAATGATATCTGGTGGATTTAGTTTCACAACTTTTAAATATTTTGAAAAATGGTTAAGAATATACAATAATTACTAAAAAGTTAATTTGTAGATAGAATTATCATTTGAGGTTATTTTATGTGTTGTTAAATCTTGGATAAAAATATTATTGAGCCATTATATAAAATAAAATCAAAATTGTTCAAGTACAAAGTTCAATAATTTTTTTTGGCACTATTATAAAATAAAGTTTATTTCTTCGATAATTAGTTCCTTAATTTATTTGCATTTTTCTCAAAAAAAATAATCGTAAAAAATATTATAATACCCTATAAATTTTATGAAGGGAACAAAATTAGTATTTTTTTTTGCGAGATATATTTATAAGCTTTATTTTTTATATTTGTTTAAAAAATGGTTAGATTGTGGGAGTGTTCTTTTTTTTAATAATTATAAAAAATAATGAATTAATATAAATATATTAACATTTGTAAAATACATGTTATAAACATTAAAGTCAGTCATCAGTATAAAATATATGTTAGAATATAAATACATATTTAGTATCTGTTATATACTACTGATTTTACAACCAAAATATACCACATATCACTTTCTCATTGCAATTAAAATTAAATTTGTCTCTCCAAAATTAAAGAGTTCTCCTCTCCTCTCTCTCCCTTTCTCTATCTCTCTCATTTGGTCATTCCTTCACTCACTCTATCTCTTTTACGTATCATATCAATTACTAATTACAAATTTAATAATCAAAATATACATGGCATTCTCTAATTACATTTGAATAAAATTAAAATTTTAAAATTGAATATAACTATATTATATATTACTAACTAATTTAATAACTAAAATGTACACATGACACTCATTAAAATTTAGAAAAAATATTTTTCTCCAAAATTACTAAACCTCCTTCTTACATTCTCTTATCTATACCTCTTTTTTTCTTATTTCTCTCTATCCTTCGCATTCTATATATAATTTATATTTTATATTAATAATCTGACAAATCAAAATGTGTCACCAAATATTCTTTTATTGTAATTACAATAAAAAAAATTTTAACTTCCAAAATTAACAAACTCCCACATCTATTCTTCTTTTTTATCTTTCTCTCTCTTTTCTCTCATTCTCTATTTTTATCTATCCTTTTGTTTTACAAAAAATAAAATTAACAACATAATATAATTTAGGTTTAATTACTCTGTAGGTCCTTATAGTTTTACCAAATTTTCAGTTAGGTCCCTATACTTTTTTTTTTCTTTTCAATTAGGTCCCTAGACGTTAAATTTTTTTCAATTTAGTCCCTACCATGACAAAATCATTTGAGATAACAAAATATTCTATTAAAAAATCGAATATTCTTATTATTGGGTTAAAATAGCAAACTAACCCACCTCTAATTTTTCAAAATCCTAAAACTACCCTTGACATTTTGTAGAACCCTCGCCAACGCTTTTTCTCTAAAGTCAGTGACGTTTCTCCTCTGTTCGCTGGTGTCGTCGTCATCCTTGGCGATTGAGCGTCTGTCGTCCATGGTCTGTACTGCACTACTCTGCGCTGTTAGTGGCAACTCCATAACAGATGTCACTATCGAAGTCTTGGTTATCATACTTTGATTGAAGTTTTTGGTGGAAAGGGCCATCTTGTTGTGACATCTAATGAACTCAAGTCTAAACTTTTTTGGCTCAGAAATCGGCCTTATCAATGTTATTGTTGATCCCTATGCTAGTTCAGAGAGTGAGAGGCTGCAACACAAGAACTGATTTCCAGATGATCTGTATTATACTAAAACTATGTTTTTTATAGTTTCGTTTATATATAGCAAAAATTTTAATAACACAAATTACATAGCCTTGTAGTTTTCTATGATGTACATGATATGATAAAGACACAAATAATATTCCATCAATCTACACAAATATAAAATATTACATTATCATAATGAATACTTGAATGACGAAAAGTGAATTTTATATATACTTATTATTACTATTTCTGTTTCATTTTATCAATGTTATAGAAATATCTTTTATTGAATATTTATAGTTTCACTGAGTTTTTAATTTGGTCCCTATACTTTTTTTTCTTTTCAATTGAGTCTCTGTATGCTATTTTTTCTTTTCAAGGGTATACAAGCAATTTCATAATTTACTCATTTTTTTTACGTTTAACGTTAATCGGGACTAAATTGAAAAAAAAATTCATGTATAAGGACCCAATAGAAAAGGAAAAAAATTTATAGGGACTTAATTGAAAATTCGGTGAAACTATAGGAACCTGTAGAGTAACTAAACCTATAATTTAAATAAAAAATATTATTATATGCATATTTTTTTGTTTAGCTTTAAATTTTTACTACTTATCTTTGTGATCTATGTTTTCACTTTTTTTAAAAATATTTATTATATATAATTTTAAAAAATACTAATATTGTAATTAAAAGTTAGAATTGATATAATTTTTTTATGCTAATACATAATTATATTTTTATATAAAGAGAGTAACAAATATTATTTTTAAATAACAAACATAAAAATTAATTATTTTTATTTGTACAGTAGACTTAACACCTAATCAAATATAAGAGTATACAAGTTAAATTCTTTCAAATTTTAGATAAAAAATCTTAAAATTAATTATTAATAAAAAATTAAACTCTTTATATGAAAATAATAACTAAAAAATTTATTGTTAATTTTGAAAGCTAAAGAAAAAATTTATTTTAATTACAATAAAAGAATATTTGTTGACCTATTTTGATTTGTCAAATTACTAATATAAAATATAAATTATATATAGAGTGCCAATGATAGAGGGAAACAGGGAAAAAAAGAATGGTAAATAAGAGAATGTAAGAAGAAGGTTTAGTAATTTTGAAAGGAAATATTTTCTCTAAATTTTAATAAGAGAGTGTCATATGACATATTTTAGCTATTAAATTAGTTAGTAATATATAAATACAATATATAATATAGCTATATTCAATTTTAAAATTTTAATTTTATTTGAATGTAATTAGAGAATGCCATGTTGTATATTTTGATTGTCAAATTTGTAAATAAGAGAAGGAATAAGAGAGATAGAAAAAGGGAGAGAGAAGAGGGAAGAATTTTTTAATTTTGGAGGAAAAAAATTTGTTTTCAATTGCAATGGAAAAGTGACATATGGTACATTTTGGTTATAAAGTTAATAGTATATAATAGATAATAGATATAATAGATGTGTATTTATATTCTAATATGTATTTTAGGGTAAAATGTATATATAAACTAATTGGAAGCTAATATTACACATATCTACCAAAATGAAAAACGTTACAAAAATTTACCAAGTGTTTTTATGTAATTCGAATGAGACCCATTCGAATTATAAAATCCAATACTAATTTGAAGCCATGCAATTTGAATTATGCATGGACGAAATGTTTTAGTAATTCAAATGAGGGAGAATCGAACTACATGCACGTGAATACAACTCTAATTCGAAGTGGACTAATTCGAATTACCACCAAGTAGTAGACCAAAGTAATTTAAATTGGTCTCATTCGAATTACCAATGAATGCCCTATAAATATAGTTCGGGTTCAGCTTTTTTTTAATGCATGGAATATAAAATATATTTTTTAAAATTTTAAATTATTAATTTTTTAATAAATTTATTTAAATTATATCACAAAAAATATTTTATTTCATGTAAAATAATTAAAAAATAGCTTAAAAAATGTTAGAAGTACTATAAATTATCGTTGAATTTTTCAATTCGCCGGTAGTTATCGTTAGATTCTGCGACGGATTCTTTGCCTAAAAACTATTTAATTACGGATGGAATTTTCCACCCGTAATTTTGGTGCTCCATTATTTTCTTTTTCGCCTAATTACCATCGAATTTTTTGCCCAAAAAATTCGACGGTAAATTCAATTTTTCTTTTAAAAAAATTGCACAATTACTAGTCATTTTTTTGCATAATTAATAGTCAAATTTTAAATAATAGGAACTAAATATGGTAAATTAAATATCAAGTGTACAAATAAAATAAAAAGTCAAATAAATAAAATACAATGAAACAATCTAGAACACAACTCTAATCTAAAGATCTTGATAGTCGTTGTCGTCATGCCCCCAGTTGGTCCTGCTGAGACGGCAGACTAAACGGTGATATCGATGCCTTTCCAGCACACATCTAATCTTGGTGCACTGCCATCTGTTGCTCCATCTGATGAAGGCGCTCCAGCTCTCGCCTCCACTCCAACTTGAGAAAATATGTATCTGACATGCTCGTGAGGATTTCCTGATACCTTTCCTCAGACTGCTATAGCTGTTGAGCGATCCTGATGGTGAAGGCTCCAGGTGAGCTCCAGCACCTACTCCCTCAAATCGATGCTGTCCTCAGGATCGACGGGCCGGCTGGTGGTAGAGGCGGATGATGGTCTCAATGTGGAGGCGCAAAGGTTGTCGGCGAAGAACAATCCCAGTTTGTAGATGCAATTCTTGTATGGCGACTCAAATGCAGTCTCGTGCCAAATCGTGTCAATATCGACTTCTGATGTAGCAGAGTTATTTTTTTGTCTCCATTATGCTGAGATTGTTAGGTTGCGGTCTCCAATCTCTGCGTGCGGGACTCTTGTGTAATACATGTCATGAATACGACTACAGTTAATTGAAAACTTTATATCACATTATGTTTACTCACATAATGATCCACGGTCCGAAGATAAGAAATTCTCTCCTTGTTCTCCTTCAAGGTGTATGTGAGTATACTTGAAGATCTCCACCATCATCACATCACAATCCAACGACTTAGACTACACGTGTTAAAATAATATGTTAAATCAAGTAATAATGACATTATATTTTAAAGACAAAACGAACTTAATAACAAAATGAAACAAGTTATATACCAGCCTGACCTTTGTCTTCGTGAAAATCGTTGACATACCGGTATGCTTCGACGACTTAGCCGAGGCCCTGTTAGCGCTATTTATGAGACGGCGATGCCTGTACCCCTTATTAATCTCTCAATGGACATACATTTACTTCTTAATGTCAGGACGAAGCCGAATAGTGAGGTGGTTACGCCTTTCACGTACGTCCTCCACCATCTGCTGAAGCTGCCTAGCATCCGATGGTCGAAGATCTCCTGATAATGGTATCGTGAGTCTTGTTCCATGTAAATTTCTCCTATAGAAAGGACATTTAGCACTAATTAATTAAAATTAAATATATAATTAAACAAACTAGAAGATTGGTGCACGAAATTGTGATCAATACTTTTCACAATTCAAATAATCCCCGGTAATGAATCCAAAAACTTGGTGTTCAATACCATGGCATAAACACAACTTCGCACAACTAACCAGCAAGTGTACTGGGTCATCCAAGTAATAAACCTTACGCGAGTAAGGGTCGATCCCATAGAGATTGTTGGTATGAAGCAAGCTATGGTCACCTTGTAAATCTTAGTCAGGCAAACTCAAATGGATATGGGTGATATACGAATAAAACATAAAGATAAAGATAGAGATACTTATGCAATTTATTGGTGGGAATTTCAGATAAGCGTATGGAGATGCTGTGTTCCTTCCGTCTCTCTGCTTTCCTACTGTCTTCATCCAATCCTTCTTACTCCTTTCCATGGCAAGCTTATGCAAGGGTTTCACCGTT